>NC_056667.1:145169843-145469843 GCF_018350195.1 Panthera tigris
GACAGGTACTTTTTATTAATCCAGCACTATAAAAATAATCATAAAAACCCCCTACTTTACCCTTACCTCCACGTTCCCCCACCCTCATTATTGTTGTTGTTGTTTTTAATCATAAAACAATTCTAGGCAGCAAGAGTAGTATGTTGCTTGGGCTGAGGCTGGGCTGTTAGCTAAATTAAGCCATTGTGACTCAAAATCCTCCTTTAATAAGGTTCATGCTGTCTACAACTTCATCATTTTCTGCTGAATGATAATTACTTTATTCAATCATGTTCAAGGTTTTAGTGAAAGCTAGCATTGATTGATTAACTTCAATTACCATGCTTACATTTGCATAGATAAAAACTGCTTTTCAATTTGTGAGTGGCACGCCAGTGGAAACCCTGCGCTGATATTTGCATTTCAATGTGAACAGTGAAGAATAAAGGTGGAAGAGAGGTCTGATCAGTGCTAAGCCCTTTCTGCTTCAGTGCTTAAGCATTTTTCCATAAACACTCTTGTTATGATGTTAGTTTGTTCAAACCACTCTGAGGTAACTGATGGAGGCTCCTGTTTACAAGCTTTCGTGACAATTGAACAGTATGGATTAGGGGAAGGGACTCCCACAGTAGCTTGAATGCTGGCCACCAAGTTAAAGAGAGTGAAACCCCTTCCTGCAGCCTGTCACGGAAGCTCCCAGATTCTGGCAATGCTTTGATCAACCTCCTCCGTGACCCGTGGGCTCGAACTTGGGCCTGACTTACAATGGCTGGTACTTTTTGCCTTGAGTAGCCTGCCGGTCTAGGACCAAATGTTGAGTTTTTATCAGTTGGGTTTTCTGTTTAAATGCAAGGGAGGGTCCGAAGTGAAATGAATAAGTCCTTTTCATTCTTACCAAATAGGCCCCACAACAAATATTTACTTATACTGGATTCACTGAATGTTATCACCACGTGTAGTTTAGTAGCCTGACTTTTAGCATGTGTATAAGACAAGGCCTGCCCTGTTTTCCTTACCCTTTGATGGCTCAGAGATATACAGGTTTCGTGTCTTTTTTTTTTTTTTTTTTCTGCATGTCACTGTTTAATAAAGGCTATATTATCCTTACGCCAATCCTGGGTAGTTCAGCCTTTATAAGACCACAGAACTCATAACCAGAGAGCCTTTTTTTCAACCAATATGAGTTTCTCTTTTTCCATTTCAAGACAGGCAATTAAGTGGACCACTTTGCCAGTATAAAGTTCAATAACTTTTTGTGTGGGTTAATATTTTGATTCTAAGCAGTTTTGACACATAGCGACCCTCAGTAAGTGTTTTGGGTTGTAGTATCTTTGAAAGCTAAAACTCCTACACATCCCAGGATGTTTCTACTCGAGGACTAGATAGATTTCCCTAAAAGAATAATCTCAATCTTTAGATCATTAGGACAAGGAAATAAATGTCATTGAAAATATATCATCAGATCTGGCGTGCCTAGCTGGCTCAGTCAGAAGAGCATGTGACTCTTGATCTTGAGGTCATGTTCTGAGTTTGAGCCCCACATTGGGTGTAGAGATTACTAAAAATAAATAAATAAATGTATATCTCAACATCTACCTGCAGAGTTGACATGGGCATGCAGACTTCCATCAAGTAAAACTTAAAATGCATAGGAAATTGCTTACACAGTTTACATACTAACGCATGTATTGTTTCTATGATCAAGTTTAAAATAATATAAAGGCCAGGAGCACCTGGGTGGTTCAGTTGGTTAAGCGTCTGACTTTGGCTCAGGTCATGATTTCATAGTTCGTGGGTTCGAGCCATGTGCTGTCAGCACAGAGCCTGGAGCCAGTTTGGGATTCTGTGTCTCCCTCTCTACTCTCTGCTTTTCCCCCGCTCATGCTCTGTCTCTCTCTCTCTCTCTCAAACATACAATAAACATTAAAAAAATAAAATAATTTGAAGGCCATATCTCATGTTTTACCAAGGTTTATCTTTGCTATATGAAAAACAAAACAAAACAGAACAACATCAACAAAAACAAAAAACAAACAACCCTGGTGGCTTCATATAAAATTTAAAGAATATTCAAAGAAAGGATGAAATATGTCTTGCCCAGATCTTACTTGTTGCTTTCATTTTGATCTGAAATTATATTATAATTATGCTTTAATTAAATTAGGATATGTGTTATAATGTTGCACCGGTCTCCCATGCCCCAGCCTAAGTACTGGGCTGTGCTGCCATATGCAATGTGTTGATCGCTGGTCCTGCCCTTTTTGACAGTGGCCCATGGTTCCAACCCAAAGTTTAGCACCAGGCAAATAGGCAACTGCACCAACTGGGCCTCCCCAAGTGTAGAACCCAGGACCATTGCCATTAATGTTGGCCTCTGTATAATATCAAAGGGAAGCCAGATGGTAAATTCTGCCAAATGTGTAAATACTGTTTGTGAGCTCCTGGGCTGGTATAGTGAATGGATACGTCAAATAGGTGATTTCTCAATAGATATGGCGATTAATAAATTTTTGAACAGAACTTCTTCATGAAAGGAGTTCTTTAGATTATAAAGGGAATCAAGTGGAGATTAACAAAGCAATATTTGGATTGGCATTTGTGACAAGCAAGGGATTCGTGTTCCAACTGAAGTTGTTTTGTCCCATTTCCTGGGAAGGGAGGGTAAAAATGACATAGGACTAAAACAGGTTGATTTTCATTAAGGATAAAGGATTCATGACAAGAAAACAAATTGAAAAAAAAAATCTCAGATTCTTAAATATAATGGTAAAGAGGTTCTATCAATTCAAACAGTTCAGCCTGAAATATTATCCACCAAAATGTATAGACTTCTCTTTATAGTCAGTTTTGTAACTGGCATGTAAAAGAATGCTATTTTGAAAAGTTAATTTTAGTTGGGACGGATAATTAAGTGCAGGAAAATGAAGCCGCCTTGGAAGTTAGTGAGAGTGTGTTATCAAACAAGCACATGATACATACAGGCATAATAGAAGTTGACAAACCCATACCTGTCAGAATGTAAATGGGTGAAATAAACCACTACCAATAGTTTAAAAGACCTTAAACGGTAGATAGGAGTGAGCAAATCACAAGAGATTGTCGTCAAATGTTTGTGGGTTAAACAAATATGAATTAGATTCTGTGAACACGTATTTGAGGAAATAGTGCCAAAAACGAGTGAATAATCTAGAATGCAGTGTATTATTTTCATCCTGAAGAAAATATTCAATATTTTGCCTCATAAAGAACTACCCATTTTTCCATTTTTAAAACTAGTTAGTGATCGTTCAACATTTAAAATTTGAAATGCGTATGCTTTTAAATTAAGGGAGCTTAACACAACATTCCAGAAAGAGAGCACATCTTTCTGTTTAGTTTGGCCACGTGACCGCATTCATTTTTTCATCTCTCTTCCTCAGTGCCTTCTGGGCCTCAAAGTCTGGTCTCATTAAACCCTTAGTCTTGTGGGTCACCCCATGACATGCTCCATCCAGAACACTCTGGAGAAGTTTTTCCAGCGTTGAGAATCGGAGACATGAATTCCAGTGTGTTTGTATACCCACTGTCTGAATTTTGGCAGCTCTTTCCAGAAACTAGAAGTGGGATTAACCAGAATCTTGCTCATTCTGCCCTGCTCTTCAGTTGCTAGGTCCCCTCTTGTTTTCCATCTCTAGCGCTCTCTTCCTTCTCCTTTGTTTCCATTTCTTACACCAGTACCTTCCTCTTTCTCTCCAGAAGTTACTTTTTTTATCTGGCTGATATTTGGTAATAGGAACCCACTGTATTGCTACTGAGCAATTGTTCTTAAAAAAGTCCATAAAAGCCAGACAGTTCCAGTTCCCTTCTAAACATTTAAAATTTTATGATTATTCATGCACAGCAATGTTACATTTAGAGACTAATATTTTCAAAATCTTAAAGAAAATTAATAATTCTCATAGTTGAAACAAGTTAAAGCTTAAGAATATCTTGGTGATACCCTGGTGGTGGATGTAACTCCTCCTATAAATTGTTCGACATGTGGGCATACTAAGTAGTCACTGCGGATTGCGGTCACCCTAGAAATGCTTCAGAACTCAAAGTCCAGTTATGTGGAAATGGAATGAAATTTCTTTCTGGTTTCTTTTTAAATTTTATTTAAATCCAACTTAGTTACCTTACAGTGCAATAATGGTTTCAGGAGTAGAATTTAGTGATTCATCACTGACGTGACACCCAGTGCTTATCCCAACAAGTGCCTCCTTAATGCCGACCATCCATCTAGCCCAGCCCCACCCACTTCCCCTCTAACAACACTCAGTTTGTTCTCTGTATTAATGGTATCAAAATCCTTAACGTACGCATACTTACTGACATCTAACAAAAGAAACCAAAACCAGCAGCGAAACACCGCAGATGAAACTTCAGAAAAATTTGTGTTTAACTTTTTTTTTTTTTTTTTCCTGGTTGTCCCCGGTCCCCCAGATGAAAGCAGTGTGATCTCTTGAAGTGATTTCAGTAGAAATTCAAATAGTCATTCATTTTAGCCGGGACTTAGGGGGAAACAATTACAACTCCCCCTCCCACCTTTCAACCCTATTCTTTGGTTTTTCCTTCTCCAGTCTAGACTCAACTTTGTGAGGAGGGAAAGTGGGATGGATATCTAAAGCAATTGCTCAGAGCAAGGGAAATAGGTTTGAAAGTGATAGGGTGGTAGACGTGCTTCCTCCTGATTTATGAGCGTCAATATATTAAATGGAAAAACTCAGCATCAGGAAATCTGATTTCTCTCTCTTTTTTGGCATTGCCCTCCCATGCTCTCCACCTTAGCAGCTTCACTATATACCCATAAAATCACGGGAAGACTGAAAAGTTATACTTGGGGTTTATACAACTGTTTTTGAAAACTCCCTGGTCCCTTCCACCTGTAGTATGGAAAGGTCATTTTCTGGTCTGGCCACTTGCTTCTCAGGGTCACCGTTACAATTCATCAGATATCGTAAAGCGAATTTTCCCTGATATTCGAATGATTTTGAAAGAGAGAGAACATACTTTTTTGTTCATTTACCCAGCATTAAGATAATTATTTTCCTCTTATCCTGGGAAGAATGTAAGCTTTTAAGAAAGAAATCCAAAAACCACGGGATAGTCAAATGAAGGAATTTTTATGGCAGTGCCAGAAAAAAATTTCCTCCTTCTGTCCATATACCAGATCATTTTTTAAAAATGACATTCAAATGACAATCACATGGCACTGTCTTTGCTCGAGTTGCTATGCACGATGGTGCTAAACTCTGTATTATAATATATGTTGCAGATGGTACCTACAGTGCATTTATGTAGAGATTTTGTCCACCCCTCCAAAAAGATATATTTACTTAAATGATTCAAAACAGATGGATAGACAAATCTGTCTTCGATATTTAATACTAATATATTAATGTGCAAATGACTTATAACAATAGGTTTGTTTTCTAGAGCCTAATGCAATGGTTGCCATAAGAACACAAATTATGTGTACATTTTAATGCATCTATGCTTCATAATTATGCATGGTTGTGTGCTGTTATAATTGACATAAAATATAAAACAGGTCAAAGAGCAGCTATTAAAACTATTTTTCATTTTGCTTCTTGACAGCCGGCAACACTGGTGCCTGGTACATTTAATAGGACCGTACATGGAATGTACAGATAGTTATAGAACTGCAGCCACATTAAAGAGCTCCAGAATTTGTAACCTAATTATTTCAAACATTGTTTTAAGGCCAATGATTTTATTTGGAAGTTTCCTATTTTGAGACCACATAAGAGAAGGACTTTCAAATAGAAATAAATGAGGGAATGAAGGAAGGGTATTGTGTGTGTGTGTGTGTGTGTGTGTGTGTGTGTGTGTCTGAGAGAGAGAGAGAGAGAGAGAGAGGGAGAGAAGGAGGAGAGTAGGACTTTTATTTGAATATAACATGGCCTGAAATAATTTTTTTTTCCTGCTTCGGCACAATGAAGAGGTAGTCTGCACCAATCTTTTGTACTGATAACGAAACTTCTATTCTGTGGAGCTCTGTTTTCTTTGTTGCTTTTATTTTCTAGCATATTTAAGAATCATTTGGCTAAATTCTCACCTCTGAAAGCATTGCATAGGAATAGACTCCAGTTTTCTCATTACTTCATCTACTTGCCACCCTGTGAGGGAACTGAGCATTAATATCCTCACCTTAGCGGCGAGGGAAGAGAGGCGAAGGGAGGTTAAGTGACTTGCCCAAGGGCACTCAGCACGCCTTCAGAAGGCTGGAATTGGAACTCTGAACACCTGCGTCTCAGGCGTGAGCTCAGGCCCTGCTCCCGCTGCCTCAAAAATTTGTAATTCTTCTGAGGGCCAATACCATCTTCATTTTCCTGTCATAAAACTCCAGGGAGCTGTGGGTGAAAGAAATATAACCTGCACAAGATCAACCAATGGCAATGCGAATTTGACTTCTAAAGAGTTTCTGATACTGTACTTCTCACATGCATGGATGTTCGGAAGTGTGAAACACCACGTGGAATTTACGCTCAAAGAATAAGGATTCCTTCCTGCCATTGTGATCTGTCAACAGAGCTGGTATACAGTTCTCCCTTGTGTCAGAATTGTCCATGGGGAGAGATTATTTGTTTTAAACAGGTGGGGAAGGACACTTGTTCCTCAGTTACAGTAACCAAGACCTCATACTTTTTTTATTGTGTGTTTTAAGGATGTTTCTTTTCTAGGAAGCATTTTGAATAGTTACAATATTAAATAATGAAGTTAATAGGAGATTGAGAGAAACTGGAATGGAATGAGGGATAGGGAGGAAATACAGGCTATAAGAAACTCTTCGTATGGGTTGCCATGTTTTTCCATCCCAGTCTCCTCTGGTTCTACCCCAGTCCACTCACGCACTGGCCCCGGCCCCCACTCCCCTGGAAGGCCTGCGGCTCTTAAAAGACGTTGTAAGGGGGCGCCTGGGTGGCTCAGTCGGTTAAGCGTCCGACTTCGGCTCAGGTCATGATCTCACGGTCCGTGGGTTCGAGCCCTGCGTCGGGCTCTGTGCTGACAGCTCAGAGCCTGGAGCCTGTTTCAGATTCTGTGTCTCCCTCTCTCTGTGACCCTCCCCCGTTCATGCTCTCTCTCTGTCTCAAAAATAAATAAACGTTAAAAAAAAAAAAAAAAAGACGTTGTAAGCACTCAGTTCCCTTGGACTGCCAGACCCTATGGATTTCCAAAGCCCTAATGCCCATCAGATCTTTGCTGTTTTGTTTATTTAGGCTGCTTCAAAGTGCTTCTCTGTATGTTGAGTTCATGTCTCCACTGAGGGCAGGGGCAAGGTGCATGCAGATGGAAACTGCATACCAATGGATGGAATTAAAAACTGGGGGAGGGCGTTACCTTTTTGAAAAAGATTTGCGAATAATTTATTCTTTAATTTTTCCAAATCAATAAAATCCCATGTTGCAGTAAAAAAAAAAAATTTTTTTTAAGTGTTTGTTTATTTTTGAGACAGAGAGAGACAGAGCATGAACGGGGGAGGGTCAGAGTGAGAGGAAGACACAGAATCGGAAACAGGCTCCAGGCACCAAGCTGTCAGCAAAGAGCCCAACACAGAGCTCGAACTCACAGACCGCGAGATCATGACCTGAGCCGAGGTCGGACGCTCAACCGACTGAGCCACCCAGGCGCTCCCCATGTTCATTTAAAGGCACCTGATCATATTGCCCACATCAGGGAGGAAAGTACAGAATAAACAAGCACCACCAATAAGGGTCACAGTAGCAACCTCTGTTCTTTGTGGCTTAATATGGGTCAGTGTTTTACTTAGATTAACTCATTTTATCTTCATGAACATTCTGCAGTTAGGGACTGTCACTACCCCCTTTTTACAGGTGAAGAAGCTGAGGGACAAGGAGATTGAGACCTTTGCTCAAGGTCACAAATGTGGTAAGTGGCAGAGCTAGGATGCATGTGTGTCTTTTGTTCTCCTCGGTCTAGAGAGACAAGAAATGGTGGGCAGTCGTCCAGAGGCCGCCGGATCCAAGGCATGAAAAGTCTAGTCTTCAGTAATATTTGCTTAGCATACCCCAAACTCACACTAATTTACCTGAGAACACCAACTAATAAAAAATGGTAAGTGTCGGCAAGGCATCGGATGAAAATGAATCTACTGTGACCTTCCATATGAAGAAGGTCGCAGAACTACTGTGACCTTCCATATGAAGCATCTGTGCATCTTCCAAAGGCACATACTTGGCTGTACTGGAAATATAAGCACTTATGACCTGATGCTGTTCTTCCGTTAGGAATATCTAGTCCTTATTTTTATTTGTAAAGAGGCCCATCTCGATACCTTTTTTTAAAAAATGTATCCATGTTTTAATTTACATCCAAGTTAGTTAGCACACAGGGCAATAATGATTTCAGGAGTAGACCCCAGTGATTCATCCCCTACATGTAACACCCAGCGTCCATCCCAACAAGCGTCCTCCTTAATGCCCCTCACCCATTTAGCCATCCCCCCCCACCCACAACCCCTCCAGCAACCCTCAGGTTGTTCTCTATATTTAAGAGTCTCTTAGGTTTTGTCCTCCTCCCTGTTTTAAATGTTTATTTATTTTTGAGAGATAGAGAGACAGAGTACGAGTGGGGGAGGGGCAGAGAGAGAGGGAGACACAGAATCCGAAGCAGGCTCCCGGCTCCGAGCTGTCAGCACAGAGCTCCATTTGGGGGCTCCGACTAACGAGCAGGGAGATCATGACCTGAGCTGAAGTCAGATGCTTAACCAACTGAACCACTTAGCCACCCCATTATTTTTGCTTCCCTTCCCTTATGATCATCTGTTTTGTAGATACCCTTTTGACTATGAAGGACACAGGAATGAGGAAGCAATGTCTGGTTTATTTTTGGAGGGTAATTGGGTTCTTTCCTCCTCCTTTTCTTTTCTTTTTTTTTTTTTTTTTTTAAGAGAGAGAAGACTCAAGTGAGTGAGAGGCAAAGAGGGGGAGAAAGAGAGAACTCACAAGGGCAGAAAGAGAGAGAGAGAGAAGGAGAGAAACAGGGCTCATCTGAAACGGGGTCTGAGCTCACCCTATGTGGGACTCAAAATCACGAACCATGAGATCATGACCCGAGCCAAAGTCAGATGCTTAACGACTGAGCCACCCAGGCGCCCACATTCTTTCCCCTTTTGATAAGTTGCTGTTATGGGAAGGACTGTAGTTGTCAGAGCTCTGCACTTATTGTGGAGGTGTTGCTCTGGTCCTATGCCTGTTGTGTTTATCTTGACGTGTGATAGTGACCTTTGTGTCTTATTTCCATATGGGGTAGCTGAATCTTGATACAACATTTCACGCAGTCCTGGAAATGTATTCTACTGCTTGGAAATCTCCTACTTGGGAAGTCCGTGCAGTTGTGTCAATGGGATATTGCCATTTTCCCAAGGGGGGGGCCAATTTTCCATAAAATAGTCCTATTCATTGTAATACGAAATGCCAAAAGTTATAAATATTGTCTGCATCAACTAAAGAGTCAAGGGTTCATGACTGAATCATCAAAATTAATGTAACTCTGTATGAAAGTCTCCCAAGTCCCAAAGGTATATACAACCAAAACCTTGCTGTGTATCTAGACTGGAGAAATCATCATAGTGTTTTTCAAACACTGGCAACCCAACAAGGGGAATAAAACTGCTTTCTCCCTCCATCTCCTTTTTACCCTTGGTCATTCGCCAAGTTCAAACAACTCTATTTACATATATTTTCCCCATCTGTCCCATCATCTTCACTCAGGTTTGGTTCCGGCTTCCATTGTTTCCACCTGATGGAATTCTGCTGTCCCCTACATTATTTTCTCTGACTCCCAACAGCCACGAATAACTCAGCACCACACCCCCGCTGTCATTCTGATTGGATCCTACCCATTGTGGCCATTCCTTTATTTCTAAAAATCTACTTATGTCTCTTTCGTCCTAAGTAGCTATGGTGACTCAAGGTGAGAAGACCTCTCATGACGTGGAGGTATGATTCCAAGCACTTGCCACCTTTGCCCTCCCCCTTTGTGACACAGAATTGCTCACCACTGGGTCACGCTCTTGCCTGGCGAGTGGCTTATCTCTATGCATGTGATGTCCTTACAGCTGTAAAGACAGCCCCCTTTTCACTCTACTTCTCTGCTACATAAACTCCTGCATTTTAAAACCTGACTTTAATGTTATGTCTCTCTAAAGTTCTCCACTTTTCCTCAACTTCCTGCCCTGGGAAGAATAACTAAATTATCCCTTCCCTGTACCCCCATCAAGCCCTGATTACGCCTCCATTAAAATACTTATCATGCATTATTACTTTTTTGTTTCTCTGACCACGCGGATAGAAAACCATCCCCTTCTGGTCAGGGATTTGGCTTATTCATCTACTTATGCCCAGTGAAGAGCCTTGCATGCAGTGGACAGGCAATAAATATGCACAAAACTAAGACAAATTCTGGTAGCCTCCTGGATTACCAGGTGCCTGTTTAGCAGTATGACTGAGCACAGTCCTGGCTGTTGTATGCACAGGCTTCTTTTCTGTGCAGCAATGGTGAGAGAGGCCAGTGGGTCACATTCTGGGCATGGTGAAGGGTATCCATGGAGACCAGAGGGATTTGCCCTTGGGAACATTTGGCTTGGGAAGGGGCATGCTTCCTGGCTCTCTGTGTTCTTTCAACACTCCTCAGAACTCTAAACTCCTTTGGAATTTGCACACAGGAGGTTCTGGAGGATCTGTATAGTGTTTCTACTTCTCAGCTTTTCATGACGAGACTGCGGGGGCAAGGTTGGAAAGAAGGCAAACATCCCTTTTCTTGCATAAGCATATGCTGGGAACCCTCCCTGGCCTCTAGACAAGGGAAAGAGCCAGGCTAAATGTGTAACGCTAAATGACTTGAGGGAAAAGAAAGAAAATAGATGGCACATTTTATAAAACTGAAACTCGTAGGATGTCTAGGAATTCAAAACACTTTTATTGCCTTACAAAACTTAACATGGCATTGGTTCTATGTATGTCTATTTTTCCGGTAATGTAAATGGGAATAAAGGGCACTTCTTGTCTCGCAGTGCTGGGCATCCCACTTGTTATTAGTAACACAGGCTTACATTGTAGCCCACATTGTGCCTAATTACAACTAGTCTTTATAAGCAACTAAGGAAGTCGGAGGGATGTTGTCAGATCAGATTTCTACTTGAGAACAGTACTGGGGTGCAGTGGGGGGCCCATAAGTTTCGTTTCTCCAAATGTCAAAGGTCACTCACATAAGAATGAGAAGGAATGAAATGGAAGCTTCTGGGTGCTGTATGATGTCATTCTACCTGACTCTCACTTGGGGACATTCATTCACCCTTGTTCCTTGGTGAGCACGTTTTCTCATCCCCAGTCTCTCTCCCCCATTAAAATAAAGCCAAGCCAACCTAACTTGAGTTAGAAATGAAAGCAGGGAAGGAAAGGCTGAAAGAAGTGTGCATTTGGATGGTTTTTGAATTTTATAAGAATTATCTTGTCACAAATTTTAATGATTCAGCATTAAAATATTATTAAAAAAATGTTATTCAAAAAGCCTAAGAAGAATGCTACAGTCATCTGGAATACCACTGTTTGGAGATAACCACATCTAATATTTTGGTGACCATCTTTTCAATATATCACATATATATATATACGTATATATATATATATATATATATATATATATATATGGAAAATATAGTATACCCTTGTGCCAAACATGCTGTTTTTATCATGGGTACTTATCATTTACTTTATTATTTTTCTCTACATTTTACATGTTCACTGCAATGTGTAAGGCTACCTATTACAATACATTCTCATGAATTACTTGTTCCTACTCTTTAACGCTAGGCAAGTAGTAGCTACTGGTTCTTTAGCTTGAATGTTAAATGTTTCTCATGCATTTATTAACCATTTGGATTAAATCCCATTTGAATTATCTATTTTTATTCTTTGTCCAGTGTGGTTTTTTTTCATGTTTATTTTTGAGAGAGAGAGAGAGAGAGAGTGCATGTGTAAGTGGGGAGGGTGGCAGAGAGAGAGGGGGACAGAGGATCTGAAGCAGGCTCTGTGCTGACAGCAGAGAGTCTGATGTGAGGCTCAAAGTCATGAGCCAGGAGATCATGACCCAAGTCAAAGTCGGACGCTTAACTGACTGAGCCACCCAGGGGCCCTATCCTTTGCCCATTTCTTCTTTTCTTTCTTTCTTTTTTTTTTTTTAAGTTTATTTATTTTGAGAGAGAGAGAGAGAGAGAGTGAGCAGCATGAGCAGAGGAGGGACAGAGAGAAGGAGAGAGAGAATCCCAAGCAGGCTCCATGCTGTCAGCACGTGGAGCCCAACTTGGGACTTGATCTTAAGAACTGTGAGACCGTGACCTGAGCCAAAATCAAGAGTCCCACACTTAACCAACTGAACCACCCAGGAACTCCTGCTTTTTTTTTTTTAAATTGGGGTTAATAATTAGTTAAAAAATATTAACTTGAAACAGATTAGCTTTTTTATACTGGAGGAGTGTTGGCAACACTGACTCCATCTTTGGCCCTCCAGCTCTCCTCAGGGCTGTGTGACCCAGGCCCCTCGGAAGTTAACGTATACCCTGACCTGATGTGGGAGGGCGTGTTCTTATCCTCCCTTCCCACAGGAGGCTCCACTTTAGTTAACTAATGGACTTAACTGGCACACAGATGGTGCCAATTTAGATAACTACCATTTGCCCTCACAGCAGCGATCCCCTCACTCTATAAAAGCGATGTGTGAAGGTGCAGCCAGGGGTGGAGTTTAGCTGCAAGTCACCTGGGTTGTCCGTCCCACCTCTCCCACCTCCATCCGTAAGTTACTCTGAACAAAACTCTGTAAATGTGTGGAGTCTCATGAGCGTCTTGGTTTGTTTTTTGGTCTCAAAGTGCCTTCTCAGTCTGGAGGATACTTTACTGACCCGCGTCCACCTTCTTACAAATGCATTTGAGAATTGTCTTTTCTTTTCTTTTTTAATAGAAGTATATTTTAGTTTTATGAAATCGAATATGTCTTTCACAGTTGGTAGGCCCTGTGTCCTTGTGATATGGCTCTTCAACCCTTAGTTAATAGATACATTAATTTTCTCTAAGCGTGTTCTTGTTTTCTGCTTTACATCTTAGTCTTTAATTCATCTGGAGTTTATTTTTGTGTATGTGGTGAGGTAGGGATCCATCTCTATTTTTTTTCAGATGAGTAGCCAGTCATGACAGTACTATTTATCAACTTAAAACACATATCTCACAGTGAAATAAAATATACTGGGATGTTTTGTACATTGGGATTTATTTCTTCACTCTCTATTCAATTCCAGTGATCTATTTTTCTGTTCTGAAGAAAATACTCATTTGGATATAATGGCTTTATATGTTTTATTATCTAGAAAAGTGGGTCCTCCTTCACTACTCTTTTTCATAATTAACTCTAGCATTCTCAGGTATCTACTCTTCCAAAGAAATTTAGTTAGAAGAAGCTCTTTTGGGATTCTAACTGGAATTGCCTGAGATGTATAAATTAACTTTGGGAAAATTAACATTTTGGTGGTACGTTCTTCCCTTCAAAATAATTTTAATGATGTGAGCCCTTCATGTGAAGTTATATGACCTTTCTCTGGCCCATCTTTGTAATTTTCTATAAAAGAATTAAAACCAGAAAACTAAATACGCTTCTTTCCAAAGCCATTGAACATTTGAGAAAAAACTCTGACCCCTGTACCTCTCAGCTACGACAACAGTCTGATCAGAGGAAATTATATCAGGTAGAGGAGAAAAGCGATATGCTCAAGAATTAAGCATAAATCTTGTCTACTTTTAAATCTTTTAAATCTAATTCTAAACTTCTACTCAAAAACCTTAACTTCGTTTAGCAAAAGCCACATTCCCCTCAAAACTATTTTGGGTCTGATGACTTTCTTCTGACTTCAGCATTCATAGCATGGAAAAGTTAAGTTTCAGATACTCTGCTTCGTATGGTTTCTTCATTGGACAGCTTGAAACATAACATTTTTATGATTCGTTTCCATTATAGAAGTATTATATGGTCATTGCAAAAATCTAAACATTATGGAAATACCCTAGTAATGGAAAAAATAACCACAGCTTGATCATTTTTCTAGATTTTTTAACTAAATATGGGATTAGACAGTATTCGCTATATCTAGCATTTCAATTACCTACATACTTTATATATATTTTATGTCGATACAAATAGATATTTCTTATTTTTAATGGCTATATGCTATTCCACTATGTGCAAGAAGCCGTGACTTATTTGCTCAATCTTCTCATTTTGTATATTAGATTCTTTCCAAATATATGCTAAAATAAATATTTTTGTGTACTCGTGTATATATTTTTAGAAAAATTAGTGGAAGTGATAATACTTTACCAAGGACGGACATGTTTAAAATTTTTTTTTTAAATGTTTGTTTATTTTTGAGAGAGAGAGAGACAGAGAGGGAGACACAGAATCTGAAGTAGGCTCCAGGCTCCGAGCTGTCAGCACAGAGCCCGATGCGGGGCTCGAACTCACGAACTATGAGATCATGACCTGAGCCAAAGTTGGACCCTTAACCGACTGAGCCACCCAGGCGCCCCAGAATGGACACATTTAAATTTTAATTTAATTTGTATTACCATTTGATGGGCACCTCCAGCAACAGTGTATTATAATGCTGTTTTACAGCATCATTATTTCGTGGAGGTTTTTATAAAACTCCAGAACTTTTTACTCATCCATCCTTCACATAGTTGGAAATGTTTTGCCACAGATGATAGGACAAGGGCATGGCTGAGTCCATTCCCTTCTCAGTCACTCCTTCTAGAGGTTACACTCTTAGGAATTCAGCAGGATGATACTGGAAACATCCTTGTTGATATTCAAAATTCTGTCCTCATTACTCAAAGAAAATACAATGGCCCCTCCATTTTCAGGCATAAACTTGAGGTTGTTTTTCTACCTGGGTGATGATTTTGAGCTTTTTCAAGTCCTACTACTTTGTTTGTTGAGGTCAAATATTTTCATTCATGAGATGGCTGAAAGATAGCTCAAACTCCGTCTGTCCAAAAGGAATTCCTGTTCCCCTCAAATTTGTTAATCTTCCAAATCTCCTCCCTTTTGGTGAATGACCCCGTTATCACTACCAGCATCAGCTGCTGTGGCCTGAAATAAAGCAGTTATTTTTGTTTCCTCTTTTCCTTCTTCTCCACCATTCAACCAGCCCATAGCTGATCAGGTCTGCCCCCAAGTAGGTCTCAAGTTTATCTTCTCTCCGTCTACATTAGCCCTTCCCTCAAACCCTCTGATAGCTTGCCATTCTGTTTAGAATCAAATTCATAGACTTTAAAATGCCCTCTGTGATTTTTTTCCCTTATACAATTTCCCCCTGGCTCCCTGGCCTTGTTTGTATTTATCAACCATGTCAAGTTTTTTCTCTCCTCGGGGCTGACTTGCTGTTCCCTCTACCTGGTTCACAGTTTCTCTGCTTTCTGCATGACTGGCTCCGCCTCAGCATTCAGGTCACTGATCAAATGTCACATCTTCAGAGAGGCCTTGTCTGACCACTCCATCTAGAATGGCCCCTCCCCATCCTGCACTTACCACCAGCTGAGAGTTTTTTGTGCATTTATGTTTAAATTGCTTGTGTCCTTCTTTTCCCTAATCCCTGATTGTAAGGTCTATGGTAGCAGGACCTCATCTTAGTTGTTCACCCGTGTATGTGTCCTGTGCCTGTAATAGCATCTGGCTCCCAGAAAGCATCCTCCAAATAGTGATTTCATGACTGAATTCCTGAGGCCAGGCTAGGGGTCATGGCTCTAACGGAAGACTTGTCTTCCCTACGTCTCTGCTTGAAACTCCTCCGACACAATGAGGCACAGGGACTCGAATATGCTAAGTCTGTCTGATGGCCGGGGCCTTGACGCCATTGTGGGGTTGGTTTGTGTGGCAGAGAAAGTAAGCTAGATCCAGAATCTAGACCTCCTACCCCAAACAGTAGTCTAATAGTCTCATGACAGCATTGTGAAGATGAGACTATTTCAGGTCTTTATAGAAAAATCTGGACTTTTTGTATTTTTAAGGGGGTTAAACTTAACTTGGGTATTTTTGCATAATTCTTTTGGTTGTTTTCATCAAGACATAATGTTCATACAGTGAAATGAGCCAAGTACACAATTCAGTGAGATTTTATAGATCTATACCCCAAGGCACCATTCTAGATCAAGATATAGGAAACTTTCACTATTCTAGAAGTTATCCTCATGCCCCTACTCTGTCAATACCCATTTACCAAAGGTAACCAATATTCAGACTTCTATCACCAAAGATTAAAATGGAAGTTCAAATAAATAGAATCGTAGGTACCTACTGTGTGTGTGTCTTACTTCTTTCACTTAACTTCATGTCTGTAAGATTCATCCAGGTGGCTACCTGCTGCAAGGTGCATACTCTTCTTTATTTGCTAATGGTAGCCTGGGATTACTTTGAGTTCGTTCCAAAGCACAACTTTAACTTTTGCAGTTCAAGCTTCTTAAAAACCTGGAGTGGATGTTTGGTAGCAGTCTCAGTTAAGGGCTTTGCATACCATTCTTATGGAACGTACCAGGATAGAGTTGAGCTAGGCAATTATCTTCATCCTACTGAAAGAGTTGGTCACAGATACATTAGATGAGCATCTTGAGTCAAACTTGAACATGCAGTCAACCTGAACAAAACGAGCTCAGTCACAGAGGGCCAGATTTCTTAATTAGTTCTCAGTGGCAAGAACATTTTATGTTTCCAAAAGTCAAGTACGAATTCTACAAGTGACACAATTCAAGAAGACTTCATAAGGGTGAATTAAACCTGGCCTCCCACTGTTATCTTCGGCATCTGAAGGCATATTCATTTATTTCGCACTGTTAGTGCTCTTAGAAGCACCGACACGCCATAATAAAAAAGCAATGGCTAACTTTATTGTGGTATTATTGAATTAAGTGATACGGTGCCGCCCCTCTGCTTGACCTTTATCAGGTTGCTGCCTCCTCTCTTTCTTATCTTTTTCTCCATCCTCCCTTTCCTCTGGTTTCTGTCAAAAGGAAAATATTAATTACATGAATCCACCTTAACGCATCTTCTTCAAAAAATCCTTTTACACAAACATATTTTTTAAAGTAGGAAGAATGTTAAAAAAGGCAAGAAATAAAATATAAATATATTTTTGTTTTTATTTGTTTGGTTTCGTTTCATTTGATGTAGGGTAAATTATTTGTAGTTTGGAGACTGTATTTATAAACGTTAGGAACAGAATGTGGTGGTACAATGTGTTGACACTTCTTTTTTTTTATTACTATTGCTGTTAATAATGAATGCAAGCCGCCTCTTCCAAAGTGCCAACACACATCTCCTGAAACTTTGCTGAGGAGATAATCATCCATTGATGGTTCGCATTGTAAGGGACCAAACCTTTCCGTCTCCAGTTATACCTATGGGGTCTCCATAGTCTCAGATTTCCTTCATCCCAAGCTCATTTCGATAAATTGAAAAATTGCTATTATTTGTTGTAGTAGGGTTATCCTAACAGCCGTGGCATCTCCTATGCATGATAAAAGAAGAATCATAGATAAAGAAAATTTAAGGAGCATTACATGTTGCTCCCAATTTCCTATTTTTTCTCAAGATTGGAATATTTTAGTACTTGGTTTTCAGATGATTTAGTACTTGGTTTAGCTCCAGATTGGAGTCTCATAATTTAATTGAATTATGCAGACGAGTTACATTTCTCTGCATTGAAAATATCAATTCCTCTAAAGCTGATAGGTCAGATGACCCAAATAGTTTGATTTCCTCTTAAGTATTGAAACCCAGTCATTCTTGTAGAGGGTTTGAGACCAAAGACAAATAAAATTTTTAGGGAGAAGCAAAAGTTGCAGTTATATTTTTCATTAGTACTTATTTGACAATAAATTCAGAAAAGACTTTGGCATTTATTGAAAAACCGTTAACATTATCTTGAGATTTTTTTCCATTGCAAAGCATCTCACTTTGAGACACCAAAAAGCTCATAAGATTGCTTAAACATCTTTTGTCAACCCAGGTGGAAATGTGAATGAAAAAGTTGAGCTCGAGGGAGCTCTTCCCCACTTAGCGGGTTGCAGAACAAAATAATTATAGGTATCCATTACAAATCCTACTTTGCATCTAGAAAAGAAAGTAGCATGTCAAAATAAAGCTGCATATTTCCCTTCTGGTTTCATCTCAGCTTTCTCTCCTTGCCATCTGTTTGGTAAATGTGACTGTGTTTGATATCCCTCTACCTCCAAGCCTTAACTGCGTGCTCGATTTCCTGCTCCTTGTAAATACAATTCTTCCCAGCAGATCGTGCCTTCCACCCCATGAGAATCAGATAAGCAAGCCAGAAGAAAGCTGGTGGGCTACTAGTGCCCAAAACTGGACAAGCTGGGCATCAAAAAAGAATAACTGCAATTGATTAATGTAATTTGATGTATAAAAATCTATGAACCTATGGTGATGCTTTAAGAAAAGCAAACAACAACAACAATAACAACAAATCCCCCTAATGCTACTGTTAGAAATGACTTTAACATCAACTCTTTACTCTGACTTGCAGGAATTCAAGGGAATGAGTCAAGCATTTACCTTCCCTTTCCACTAGGCCCTGTCTCTCACGGTAACCAAGTAGCTACAGCTAATGAGGGAATCTCTTCCTTACAAAACAACACAAGCTAACAAGTTTAGAAGAAATGATATAAAACATGTCAACAATAAGAAAAGCAGAATATTAGTAATTTTAAAACCTAGAACACATTGAATTATGGATATATGGGTGTTCATTATACAGTTCTCGTATTTTCCATGCATATGAAAATTTTCATAATTAAAAAAACAACATTGCCTTTATGCCAATAAGCAGAAAATTAAATGATAAAGATGGTAACTTGGATTAAAGAGACATATTTTTTATTTATTTATTTTTTTTTTTGAGAGAGAGAGACAGAATGAGAGTGGGTTAGGGGCAGAGAGAGAGGGAGACACAGAATCCGAAGCAGGCTCCGGGCTCTGAGCTGTCAGCACAGAGCCCAACGCGGGGCTCGAACTCATGAGCTGTGAGATCATGACCTGAGCGGAAGTCAGACGCTCAACCGACTGAGCCACCTAGGCACCCCGAGAGACATAATTTTATAAAACATCCTCCTGATACTCAGAAACCACAATTAAGACGACCAGCCCGATTTTAAAAAGTTTCTTCAGGGGAAGAAGGAGGGATAAAGGCTGAGACAAAACCCACTTTCCCCCAATCCAGTAAATCAAGGAAACACTATTCATGATTGCAATCACTTCAAAACACTATTTCAGCAGCAAAGGACAAATATGTCTGGACAGGCATTTCTCCACGGGGTAACAAACTCAACAGAATCCACAGAAATAAAGGATCTCTCAATGATATCTTAGACTTGTACCCATCTTTTATGAGGATAAGACCAAACTGAAGGCCTGTATTCTTAACCCTCTGTTTGGTCTGTAGCTGTAGCAGGAAACACAGATACAGCCAAGGGTCTAGTGCCTTACAAAGTGTTTGCTGGCAGGTAGCTACAGTTCAACATTGTTAACATCTCACTTTTAGACTTTATATTGAGTGTAAAATACATGTATAGTATATATACAAGTTTTAAAAACTGTTGCAAATGAAAAAGAGTATAACATAGTCTCAAAAAACACAACCTAATTCTTATATATGCAACGTTGCTTAGTGAGTCCAAGATTTATGCAGAATTCTAGATTAAGGGCACAAGGGGGAATTTTGTTACAAAGGAAAGCATAGAGTTATAATCTTTCCTTAAAAATTTAATCAACTCTGTGATTATCTTAAGCATGTTTTGACCGCCTTTCAGAGCTCTTGTATTAGTAGTTTTTGAATTCTCTAACCTGTTTAAATCTTCACAAATGCAACAGTTTAAGTTTGTTGTTCCTCCCCCCCCCCCAATATTCTATTTCCTCTGTATTATTTAATAACCGATCCAGGTCTTTTCCTTTAGTAGATGGTATTTTTGAATCACATTGTGGGCACATCAGTGACTGTTGCTTTACTGTTTTTTCCCATTGGTTCATCTTATAGTGTTTTAATGATTTAAGCGTCTAACATTTTAGCGTCTAATAAAGCAAGTAATCTCCTTCTCTTTATTTGCCCAGATGAATTTTTAAGTCCTTTTGATGATGTCTCTCAAAATGATGTTAGTGTTTTCAAATTTGGTTTGCACTAAATCTATTCATTGATTTGGGGAATGACAGATACTAAAGATGTAAAACCTTTTTTTTTTAGATATAAATGTATGTGTTGACATGTAAGGATTGACATGTATGTATGTAACTATATCCACATATATTTAGATACATTTGTTTGAAAACATATGTAGATTATATGCTCCTATGACATTTGCCAAGGCTGAAATCCCATCTCAATATCTTCATTAGGGAAAATGAATGTGGGGAAAAAAATACAAAATATCCTTCTGCTCACATCATACACATTTAACTATTTGTTTAATTAGGAGTTTGTACTTTAATTGAATCAACTGGTGATTATTAACAAATGAAATTTGCACTTGGATTTCAAAGGCATATTTGAATGTCACTAATCTTGCAGTGTCTCCCTGGCTGAGAGATTTAAGAGCTTTGAATTTAAAGAAACATGAGCCTTAGGTTTTTCTTCTGACACTTCAACTAGCTACATGACTCTCCTGTGATAGGTAAACTTAAGGTAGCATCTCTAAGCTCCAGTTGCCTAACCATAAAATAGGGATAATAACATTGCCCACCTCCTAGAGTAGTCATGGGGATGAAAATGGGGTGATGTGTGTAAAATACCGATCCCAGCTCCTGGCTCACAGTATGTGCCCCCGAACTGTTAGCAATAACTCCAGTCTGGAATAAGCAACCACCAGAACTTGAAGGTAAATCACAGGCCTTCACCTAAAGAACACACATTAGTGAAATACAACTAGAAGAAAAAGAGCTTGAATTAGTTTCACTTCTTTCCTACTTTGAATCTTCACTAGGAATAACTGTCAAATTCTCTGTGTTCCCTTTGTGCTCCTTCTGCGGCCTTTGCTTAAATCTTCCTGTACCACTGTCCTTCCCCTCCCCCCCCCCCCCCCCCCCCCCCCCCCCCAGCCCAAGACTCAGGCTCTTGTTTTCTTCTGGTCTTGTATTTATCTTTGGCCCCATCCAATGTTGCCTACCCAGGGGACAGAAGGATAACGCCTCATGAAATTGGTTGAAGCCTGGGTGATAGGAATCATAAGACTACCACTGTTGCCATTCTGGCTTCTCTTCCTGTACTCCATCCTTTGTTTTCATTTTATAAACTCCAGTAGCGTGAATTCACTTGAAACTATACCTCTAGCATCTACTAAATGTCATAGCCTCATTTTAAATGCATATATGACAGCTCTAGAAGAAATAGGCTAATGACTCGAGGAAACGTAATTTATTAATTTTTTTTTAATTGGGAGAATATCGTGTACCAGGCATGTGATTCAGGAAACAACAGACATATGAAACAGGGTTCCACTTATATACCTACTTGGGAAATACTGTGTAAGCTTTTGTTAATCCCATGTCTTTATCACTATTATTATGAAATGGAACATACTGACTGAGCCGGAGTTCTTGTCTGTTAATGTAATAGCTATTTAATTCACACGTTAAGAAATTAAAACACATTATTGTCTTCTGATTGACATTAGAAAACTTCAGTTTGGACAGTGAATAAGCCTACACTATCAACATTAACAGGATTCTCTTTAGCAAATGTATAAAAGTGGACGGATGTGGAGAGATTTTCCGTGATTACACAGGTATTTGTTTTCCTTACCACTGAAAACAGACTCTTTTCTTTTTAAACATATTGCATAATTTCATTTAGGATGCTAGAATCAATAAAGTTTTAATTTGACTATTTTAAAATAAGATCTATTCCTGATTGCAAAAATTAAAAAAAAAAAACCTTAAGAATTACTTTAACTTCTTAATTTACATTAGAGTTTCCAGTTCCTTAAATCAAATTGGTCAAAACTGCACCATTTTCTATAAACTGACAGAAACATCTAAGTACCATAAAACTCAGAATTCTCAACCACTCTTTTATTGAGCAGTGCTCCTTAAGCGGTGACATCCATTGTCAAAGGCCTCTTCCAAAAAGTACAGCAATTTTTGAAAGAGAAACAAGATTGTCTTTTTAAGCAATGTAACCCCTGTGCAATTTTCTTTTTCTTTTTTTTTTTTTTTGACCCTTTTTATTTCCTGAAGGTTTTAAGTAAAGACCTCCAATTTAAAACCTATTATTCCTTAGGAGCCACTTTTCCCCCTCCCCCAATGGTAACCTTGCTGTAATCTCTGCCCTGTTATTTTCTGACTTTTTCACTTTGCTTAGCACTGAGCTGTACTTAGGATATCACCAGAATATGTGTGTTTGTGACATACATGCAACAGAGCAGACAAGTAATTTAAAATATATTAAATATCAACCCTTTTTTTGTTTTTATACCATCACAATCCAAAGGATTCTTTCTTTCTTTCTTTTTTTTTTTTAATTGTATAGAGTTTCACAAAGCTAAGTTTAAATGAGGTTATCTCAGAAATCATTATTAACTGTTATTTTATATCCTCAAGTGCATGGCCTTGTATTAATAGTGTAAGAGGATCATAACAACGGAGAGAAGAGTTGTTTCTTGTTCTTGGAGAGCATGTTTAGTTTTATTCAAATAGATACATGCAGTCCGGAAAGTAAACTCTGACCACGCTGCACTCTGGTCATCGTTGCCTTGTTGGGAAGGCTTATTGGAGGGAAAGACTATCAGTGTTTGAAAGCAGTTATCTTCTGCACAAAAACTCTCCAAGGGGAACATAGCTATACATAATTTTAAGGGAATCAATTTTCAGTTCTTAATATTCCATATGCTCTTTTCCCCAGACTTCCCGACCAATTGCCGATGGTCTAGTTGGTCCTTGCTTGCATCCCTCTTGCCCTTTTCATACTTCCCAAAGGAAAGCTTATTGCCTGTCTGGAATTTTACAGTGGTGCTCTGTCATAAGTACAAACCCCGATCCCAAATGAGGGTCAATGGGACAATTTCTTTAACAAAGGCCTCATAAGCAACCACATTAACATTTTTTATTAAGTTTTTATTTAATTCCAATATAGGTAACGTATGATGTTATAATAGTCTCAGGTATACAGTACAGTGATTCAACACCTCCATACATCACCTGGATGTAGATCATGACAAGTGCCCTCCTTAATCTTCATCACCCATTTCACCCATCCCGCCCCGAACCATCAGTTTGTTTTTGATAGCTAAAAGTCTGTTTCTTGCTTTGTCTCTCTCTCTCTCTCTTTTTTCCCCCTTTCTTTGTTTTGATTCTTAAATTCCACATGTAAGTGAAATAATACGGTATTTGTCTTTCTCTGACTGACTTACTTCACGTAGCATAATACTCTCTAGCTCCATCTATGTTGTTACAGCAATGCACGTTAATTTACTTAGATGGATCTAAAATAAAATTGTACTTTTTAGGATTAGTTTATCAACATTTATACTATATTTTTGAGGTTTTGATAAATTACTTACTAATAACAAAAATAATAGCAAATAAACCCAGAAGAAATATTTCAACCGTATGCATTATGTGCATTATAATATTATTTTAACCTGAGTGTTATGATCACAGGAAATTTTTTTAAAACTGTATTTTATGTATATAGATAGATAAAATTGCAGAGAATCATGATAAGACAATAAGAGATTTTCAAGCATAAAATATGTTACTTTAGGATAACATTTCATAAGGAAAGTGAAATGTAAATACTTTCCACTAAAAATGTTTTAGGAAATGTTTTAGGAAAAAAAGAAACAACATACAATTTCCAACTATTTATTTTTTAGTGGATAATTATGGGTAACTGATTGTTATGATATTTGTATTTCATCAGAAACATCTGAAAGAGTAGAATATTTTATTTTTAAAATATCAATATTCAGCATATGCCAGGAATGACATCTTTTGCAATTAATTAATCATATGAAAAAATATTATATGTCAAAAGTGTTCTAGCGTGTGCATAATTAAATTTCCTTTGGCAACGCCAGAATGAAATGTTTGAAAACCTCTGTCCTTAAAAAAACAAAAATGTTTCTGCTCGGTAGTGAACTCACGTCTTCTAATACTAAGAATGACTGGCTCTAGTAATATATTACAATAACCTCATGATAAAACAAGAGAAAGGTCTTGTCATGGAATGTTTCAGGGGTCCACAGCTGATCTAAGTGCGTATCTAAAGATTTGGGAGAATAATTCATCAATGGGTTTGGAGGACATGGATTACTTTTCTACTTTTAGTAATTTCAGCAGGCTGTAATAAACCGCTTTCTGTCTAAATACAGGTTTATCCTGCTGGTTCTTGCTAGTTGTGGGTTGCTAGTTTCCTGTTGCCACTTTTAGTTTTAGAGTGGCAGCTTCGCTCAATTTGTCCATCACAACAATACCACTCTTGGGGGTCAAATGAGCTGGCACTGTGGACAAGCCTGAAAGCAGGGTGTTACTGAAGTCCGGTTGTGGACTAGAAAATGCAACTTTCCAAATCTCTGCACTGAAAACAAAAGTCATTGTCAGCCTGCTGCTCAACATCCTATCATGTCAATTTGTAGAAACAAATCAAAACCACAGATGCTTGCTGAGAAGGAAATCAACAATAAATGGCATCTCTAATGAAATGGGAATATATATATTATATATAATATATATACATATACACACATACACACATATGCACATATATACACATATATACATATATATATATGTATACATATACACATATATATATTCATATATATGCACACACACATTTACTTCTTAGCCATCTTGGACAATAGGTGTAATTCTAAAGTTTCAGAAGAAGAATGAAAACTCTTGCCTTCATGCAAAAGTTACAAGATAAATGGGTAATCCTTTAAGATTAACAATACTCTTTAAAGTTCAAGGGGAAAAAAAAATCTGGCTCAACGCGAAAGGTAGAGAGTCAGTTGCCAGAGTTAATATTTCTCACAAAATGGAAGAACCAGAAAAGAGAAGTTTCTGGAGTTTGGAACCATACGATATACTTTTTTTGAGGCTTGAACTGGCTACCTGCATGAAAACATCCACGATTTTGTTTGGCAATGTGGGAGCGAGAAAGGTTAAATATTGACAATTGTTAAATATTTCAAAAGAAATGAAGACCTCTTATTGTAGAAAGAATACAAGAAGTTACTTATGTCACAAGGAATGATGCTAGCTGCAAGATGGAGAATGGACCAGAAGAGGCCACAGAAAGAACAGGAAGGCTGTCTAGGAGGGGTGACAGTAGGTTCGTCTAGGGTGGTGGTGATGGTAGAGAATGGGAGACATGGAAAAACTCCAAAGCTATTTGGGAGCTAAAATTGAAAGAAATTGGTGAATAGTGAAAGGGGTGTTAGAAGGAAGGATGTGTCAGAAGTTACTTTTAGGATTTTGGCTTGAGAATCTTTAAGGTAGTCAAGAATGCTTTAAAAAAATGTCTTCCCTGAGAGGCAGCCTAAACATTCTCGTAAACGTGGTTAAATCAGTAGGTGCATCAGTAAGTCTTCCGAGTAAAGATAACTTCAAGGGGTGTGCGTCTGAATGTTTGCAAATGATGTCCCATCCTCTCAATAGGAGGCTTTACAGTGAAGCGTTCTTTTCTGTTGTGGTGGTTTATTTATTTATTTTGAGAGGGAGGGAGAGAATCCCAAGCAGGCTCCATGCTGCCAGCAGAGAGCACAATGTAGGGCTTGAACTCCTAAAACTGTGAGATCATGACCTGAGCTGAAACCAAGAGTTCGATGTGTAACTGACTGAGCCACCCAGACACCCCCAGAGTGGAGAGTTCTAAGGGCACTGCATAAGGAAGTAGAAAAAGGAGGGAATTGTGAAATGAACAAACGCGAGTTGCAACGTAGTTTCTGCAGTATGACCTTATTTAAATGAAGCCCTGCAGCACTGTATTTGCGCATGAACATCTATCACATCTGTAACTGTCTAGAAAAATTCTTAAAGGAGACCTCTTTACAAACTTTTAAGACTTGTGACCTCTTAAAGGTGTTAAGAGCAGTCCTATAGGGGAGGAGAGAGGAATGGGGTTTAGTGAAAAGAACTTATGTTTTTTATCCTTTATGCCTCTGTACTGTTTGGTTTTCTTTTTTTAATCATGTAAACATATAAATCTGGAGTTAAGAAAGGAAGAAGTTGGAGGTGAAGGTGGATGTTGGCTGAACCTACTGTGGTCATCGTTTCACAATCTATGTAAATCCAACTATAATGCTGTACACCCCACACCTGTACCGGTGTCGAAAGTCAGTTTTTCTCAGTGAAACTGGAAAAAAAAAAATAGTGATATAAAGTTGCCTTATTCTTTGTGGTGAAAGACATTATGCTAAATGCCTTGGATAACTAGTAGAAGTAAGTAGCCATGCATGCTGGGAATGTCAGAGGAGGTGTGCAAACAAATCATATCATTCCTTCTTACCAGCATCTTGGGGGAGTGGGAAAAGGTCTGTAATCAGGCAGCAGATGTGGATGCTAGATATCACAGGATTTGGGCCAACTGGTCCCCCAGGTTCTCAGTTTCTTCTCTGCAACATTAAGAGGTTAGGCAAAATCAGAATGGTGAGCAATTAGCAATGGCCCTTATTCTCCAAACCTTTGCTTTTTGTAGGTTTTTTTTTTTTTTTTTTTTACTCATCATGGCTTTCTTTCTGCTAAGACCACATCTACTGACAGTCAGAACTGGCTCCCAAATAAACAGATATTTGTCATCACAGATTACGGGCAAAGGCATTATAGATTGTTCAAAAGAACCTTGGTGATTCATTGGAACCATGGGCCTTGGAGACAGACAAATTTGAACTAAATCCTTGTACCGCCCGTAACTAAACTGAGTACTCTTAGGAAAGGGAATTAATCTCTCTGAGCTTCTAGTCCTTCCTCTGTAAAATGGGGACAATAACTCCTATACCTGCCCTCTGCTGGTCCGTAGTCAGCATGCAGTCAATCTTGTCATTTCCCTTAAAATTTTACACCTCCAATATTGTATGACTTTAATCGGAGATTAAACGATGAGAAGCCTTCCACTAATTTGCGTATCATTCTTTACCTATTTTTGTTCTCACTTTTAGCCTTGTTAGGAGCTGCCTCCCCTCAGCTCCTCAGACCGAAGATGCTTACATGGTCCCAAATCTACTTCTCCAAGGCGGTTAGTTCGGCAAAAAAAAAAAAAAAATGGACTCTCCTGAGCGAAGCGTGAGTCTGGTTGCATCAGGCAAAGCCTATAGACGCGGCCGGGGAGATAACCTCCTCCATACGCTCAGTGTCAGGGGTGTGGTTCTTGATATTCAAGGAGGGAATCACGGTGGAGTGGTTTTTGGCCTGAAGTGCAATTTAACTCCTCTGCTGATCTTCAGCGCTGAACGGGCGTGGTCTTTTGCAGGAATTGAGAAGCCGATTAAGCGGCTGGGTCTCTGATCCCGTTCCCACTTCGGTAACCCTGTGAGCACGAGGAGGTGGTTTGTGTGATGTAATTTGATTTGTTACAGTGTGAGTGGTTTATAACCATCATTTGCGAGTAAATTACTTAGCCGTATTCTTCTTTATGACTGGCTGAAGAAACTTACTTGATGGTATAATATAATTTATTCCTGCGAATAAGTGAGTGACCTTCACATCTCAGTCTGTCTCCTGTGACTTATGGGTCTTTTTTCACGCAGGGAAATGGTCTGTGTTTTACCACCGCCCACCATTTTCCACATTCTGTTTCACTAATTGTGTACATAAATAAGCTAGCCTTCTGAGATGCTGACGAAAATTATATTAACATACTAAATATCCAAATAATGCTGCTTGGTGTATATAACAAAACATCTTTCTTCTAAAGGCCTGCAAGCGACATGCAAACTTTTTTTTTTCCTGTGTTGACCATCCTCTTATGTGGATTGAATCAAACGATACTAGTCCTATCCTACAGATGGGAAAACGAAGGCTCCAAAAATAAAAGATAAAAAAAAAAAAAAAAAAAAGGAAGGAAAGAAAAAAGAAGCGAGAGGTGACCAGTGATGCAGGGGCAAATCACAGAACACAGAGCAGGAAAGGAATCAGCGAGAGCAACATCTACAATATTTGCCATATTGGATTTAAGTGTGCGGGCAGATTGTGTCATGTTTGACACACAGTGAGCACTGGTATTTGCTGAGCTTCAAACAGGCTCCAGGCGTTGTTCTAAGTATTTCGCATGAACTTTATCACTTAGTCCTGGTGACGATCCTTTGAGGTGGGCATTATTATGAATGCCTTCATTTTTTTATTTTTTAAATTTTTTTTAACGTTTATTTATTTTTCAGACAGAGAGAGACAGAGACACAGCATGAACGGGGGAGGGGCAGAGAGAGAGGGAAACACAGAATCGGAAGCAGGCTCCAGGCTCTGAACCATCAGCCCAGAGCCCGACGCGGGGCTCGAACTCGCGCACCGCGAGATGGTGACCTGAGCTGAAGTCGGACGCTTAACCAACTGAGCCACCCAGGCTCCCCATGAATGCCTTCATTTTGCACGTGAGCACAGAAAAAGTGAAGTAATTTGCCCAGGGTCACGTGGGGCAGATACAAAAAGTGTAGAATGAGGGTATGCTCCGTCTTTCTTGGCTTCTTACTGAAAGGGGCGTAAAGAAACTCCACATTCGCTCGGTTTAGTGTTCCTCTAGCTGTGGTCATTGTACCCTTCTATATCCCCGATCCTCAATAAAAATGGTAGATGGCAACTTCCTAGACTCTTTATTTTTTAGAGGGGGGGGGGCGGTTTGCACAGTAATTTGCTATGTTAGCAAGTGCCCACGTGATTGCCGGGCCCAGTGAATTTTGAGAACGTCTGACTTGTTTTCCAACTGTACCGTGTGCAGTCAGAGGTGATGTCACCGGACAGCGGTGAAGTGTGACAGGGTCAGGAGAAAGATCAGCACCTGGTAGGGAGGTTCACCTGCCTACTCCAAACCTCAGTCCTTCTCATCTGATCTTTTATGTTTTAGAGATTTTCAATATGATTTCATATGAAGGGTCATGCAGATTGGAAAAAAAAAAAAAAGATTTGGAAAGTCAGCCTGGTGCAATCTCCTCTCACTCCTTGCTCCCATTTCACAGATGCAGAAGCTGACTCTCAGGTGCCGGAGGGGGTTTTTCAAGATAATCCAGTTGAAAGGGAATGGTGGGGCCCGAACCCTTGGCTTCCTAACATTGGGCTAATGCCTCATCCACTATAGACACTAACTAGTACTAGATGCTAACTCTCAGAATAATAACACGTCTTACAAATCAAGATAAGGAACGTGTACATGTATATTCGGTAAATTTCCCGGAAAGACCCAATGCAACCAGGACATAAGGGTTTTGCAGGTGGTCAACGTGTGTACGGTCAGCAAGGGGTGGGGCACAGTTTGCTTGAGAAGCCACAAGTGTTCTTTTGGAGCCCCGAAGGAATTTGTACTCTAAGGGAATCGTTCTGTGATTTCTGGGTTTGACAGAAGAAAGAATTTGGGAGAAGAAGGAAAAAAGCCAGTATAAAATGGATTTTGAGGATGTAAATGTGGATCAAAACGGGAGTCTCACAGTTTGCAAATGTAGGTGTGAGAAAGAAAAAGAAAATGTGGGGCACCTGGGTGGCTCAGCTGGGTAAACATCTGACTCTTGATATTGGCTCAGGTCATGATCTCATAGTTTGTGAGATCGAACCCCACGTCGGGCTCCACACTGACAACGCACAGCCTGCCTGGGATTCTCTCTCTTTCTCTCTGAACCTCACCCCTGCTTGTGCGTGTCCTCTCTCTTTCAAAATAAACATTTTTTTTTTAAATGTAAGCACCATTTTAAATATCAGTTTAGAAGATCTGCTAAGGAGGAAAGTGAGACCTTCAGAAGAAAAAAGCAGTAACCCAAATCCAACTGGATAGTGAGGGTGATAGCCACTCCCAAGGACGAAATCTCCTCACTAGTTTGAGAACCTCACTGTGTTGGTAACAACCTCACAGTGTCGGTGCCTTAGCAGGGGCTCGTCAGGAAGTGTATTGCTTTCCTACCTGGAAGAAAATCTGCTCAGACTCATGCAATCAATCAAGCATGCCTCATTTCTGCCCCTTCACAGGGAAATCAATAAGAGAACCACAATGAATATTGAGGATGGATTTCTAAGGACTTTGCAGAACCCTGAAGGATTTTGAGTTATTCTTCCATTTGGTGCTCCTGGCTTTAAAGAGAAAAGCAGACATGTTATATGAACAGTTGGCTGTATTGATGGTGTCAAGAAAAGGGTGGGGTTTTCTGGACTATAGCTTAAATTTTCAGATGGACAGCCTCCTGAGAAAGTGTAAAATATTTCTAAAAATTATATGCACGATTGAGTGAAAAAGAATTCAACATGAAATTCTAGAATCTTGCCCAGACAGAACTGCAGAACAAAATACGGAGGTAATCACATACTTGAATATACTTTATAAATTCCAGCCCACCCTATGGAGCCTTCCAATTGTACGAGTAACATTCAGCAACTCTTAAAGAGAGAAAGCAGTAAAGAGAATTAGAGATAATGCGTGTGGAGTAGGATGCTATATGGCAGTGCTAGAGAATAGATACACAGTGAACTTACATTTGTAACACAGGAAGGAAAAGATAATACCACCGTTGTCACTGACATTTTCTTGAACAATGACTGATTTATAGCAAAGGAATTTCCTTGCTAAGTATGGAATCTATAAAACCAGAAGTAGAATCATGGCAGATAGCAACTGGGTGAGATTAAAGGAAAAAAAAAAAAAAGAGCGAGAGAAAGAAGCCATATGATTTTTAAAAGCCTATCAGAATTGTTTTATTTAACAGAGATTTGAAAAAGATGTTAATAACTGTTTTAACTTCTGTTGTTAATCAAAGGGCCCGGAAAGCATAGGCTATCACTGAGGCTTAGGTGAACAAGTGATCAAAAGGAAGTAAAACTGTTTAGCTCAGATTTTACTTTTCTCTTCGGAATTTTGGCGACGGACTTTTAGTGAGAAAATGAAGAACAGAGAAATTGAAGCCCATGGAAAGGGAATAGATGGTAAAGGAACATGTAAGTGTTTAAAATGAATTTAAGCCAAGCCGAGATCACTGCTTCTTAACCCTAGCTTCATATTGTAATTGCAAGAGAAGTCTTTAGAAATACTTCCAGAGACTCTGATTTAATTGGTATGAGGTGTGGACCCAGGCACGGGAATTTTTTAGAAACCTCCTTGGGGGATTCTAATATGCAGCCATCTTTGAGAGCCATTGCCCTGGGTAAATTAATTATACACAAGAATTCATAAACAACTTACAGGTGTTACAGGTGGAGAACAGAAGAGGTGTCAGAGACTGGAGATGTTATTTTTAAAAATGCAGAAAATGTGGACTCTGGAAACTATAGAAAAACAAGCCTGACACTCTCCCTTAATATACTCTGGAAAAAATGTTCTGTGAGCACCTAGGAAAGTAATGATTACGTGGAATCAGCATGGGCTTCCCAGGGACAAATCATAAGAAACTTACCGTGTGTGTGTGTGTGTGTGTGTGTGTGCGTGTATGTATTATATGGGTGAATCGGTGCCTTGATTTCAGCAAGGCATTTGACAACATGCCTTACAATACATTTGCACAGAAGTTTTCCCGGTGCAACCTGCAAAGCTCTAGGTGTCCGTGGAGATAACCTCAGGAGTTTCTCAAAAGCACTTGCTACAGAGAAGGCAGAGCAGTTGCTAAAGGAGGCTGGACCCCTCATTCCACCACCCACTTGAACCAGAGAAACTCTGCTTCTATCTGTTTGGTATTTCATTACTTGGAGGCAGATTTTATGTAAACAAAGCTTTATTGCTAAGAAACAATTTGGACACTACTATTTTAGATGACAAATGCAGACACTAAAGTCATATGTCATAAGGTAATATTCATTCATTAAACAGATATGATGCTGGCTTGTTGGCAAACCGAAGGAGGATCATCATAATCTGCTCTCTTTTCGTTAAAAACGCTGCCAAAACATTGAAGGTGGGCTTACAAAAGTGTGCTTGGAATGCAGGTAGGAATCGTAGGTAATCATCTAGATATTAGCATCAAGAATAAAATAATCTTATCAGGTGAGGACAAAAGACCAAAACTACGAAATGATAATTTTTTAGGGATGTCTTACAAATGTATAGCAAAACACTAGAGACTGGGTGACTTAAACAACAGACATTTATTCCTCATAGTTTTGGAGGTTACAAAGTCCAAGATCAAGGTGCCAGTAGATTTGGTTCTTGGTGTGGGCTGTCTTCCCGTCTTGCAGTCAATTGCCTTCTTGCCACATGGTCACATAGTGTGCTTGGGTGTCTCTCCCTCTTCTAGTAAGTGCACTAATTCTATCATAAGAGCCTCATCCCATGACCTCAACGAAACCTCATTATCTCCCAAGGGCTGGCTCAGTTGGTTAAGCGTCTGACTTCGGCTCTGGTCATGATCTCACTGTTCATGGGTTCGAGTCCTGCATCTGGCTCTGTGCTGACAGCTCAGATCCCAGAGCCTGCTTTGGATTCTGTGTCTCCCTCTCTCTCTACCCCTCCCCCACTCACGCTCTGTCTCTTTCTCTCAAAAATAAATAAAACACTAAAAAAAAAAAAAAAAAAAAAAAGTAAACCTCATTACCTCCCAAAGGCCCTGCCTCCAAATACCATCACATTGGAAATCCATCAACATATGGATTTGGGGAGTACAAATTTACCATCCTTAACAAGGCACAAATATAAACATTCTTGGTAGATCATAGAAAAAATATAATTTGCATAAACACAGGACTTCACAGCTATTCATATGTAAAAGTCCTGGAGTTTTAAATGATCATAATCTAAAATGAATAAGAGGAATGAGGTGGCTACCGAAGAAAGTGAGTACAATATCATTTGATCTAGTTTTTTTTTTCCCATGTGACAACAGCCATAATGATTGACAGATTATCCTCAGCTCACCCAGCATGCAATTGTAAGAATACAACTCATCCTCTATATCTCTGGACTTTCAATTTATTTTTTCCCTAGTTCTGGGATCCCCCAGGGGACACCTTACATATACTTGCAAAACTCACTTGCAATAACTCACATTTTCCAGGATTACTGTCTGGATTAAGGGGGTTAGGTTGTGTGAAAGCATTTAGTAAGCAGTAAAGTTCTATACAAAAAAAAAAAAAAATAAGGGTGGTAGAGAGTAGGCAGTCTCTTTGTGCAGGAGATGCTCAGCTGCCCTGCCCTCACAGCACTAAATTGCTCCTTCCCCCAGTGACTGTCCCCTAGCTGCCATCCCTCTCTGGGGATTGCCTTTGGAGAGCCTCACCCAAGGTCACCTTCCTTTCTGGTAGGCAGCCCTCGTCCAATGGCCGCTCTGTATGGGAAGGTGGGAGGAGGGTATAAATGCTTCAATCCTTGGTCCACTTGGGACCATTCTAAGCATCATTGCAGTTCTAGGCCTTTCCTTGGGGTTGGCTGAGTCCTCTGTTGTGACTCTAGCACACCTCCTTTCTCCCTCTGTCTCATCCTACTTCCTTCTACCCAAGGTTATTAATCTGAAGAGCATATTCTAATATGCTTTCTTCATGCTAATCATTGTCTCAAACTCTACTTCCTGGGGACCCAGTGACATTTTCCAATGAGATAAAAGGGAAGGCAGCTTTCAGATGTAATTTTCCCTTTCCTTTATCTTTAAGTATTTAGTGCATGTGGATGCAAGAGAATGTAGTAATTCATTGATTCATTTCTCAAATGAACATTCATTTGACATGCATTATTACATCCTCTGGACAAATAGAACACTTGACCCTGAGGGTTAGTTTCAGATCAAGTTGGGAAGAAAGGATCCAGTGAAGACATTCAGATGTCAGTAAAGATCAGCTTCCTGGTAAATTGCAAGTTGCCGATAGTAAGTGCTTGGAAAGCTTAACAGGAGGCAGCAATAATGTGACCTGGAATGTTTTGTGACGTTTTTGCATCAGAGACTCAGAGAATTTTGGAGTTGGAGATGATGGTAGAAATGTTCTAGTTTTAGAACTCTGTTAAAAATGACATAATTGAGTCCCAGAAAGACCAAGGGACTTTCCCCCAAATCACAACACTAAAGTCATAGCTGAACCTTGAAGAAGGGGGTGAGATTTAGACAACAGATCAGTCACCCTGGGTTTTCATGGTCTTAGACTTCTTTAGAATAGTCACTAATTTTAGAGCTGTCCACACTCTGCAAAGTTCTGATCTTCTTTGTCACAAGATGTCAGCAGTTACTGGTGTATGCTCAACATTGTCCACGTAGACATTCTGGGATCTGTGTATGTTTGACCAAAGCATGGTACCCCAGGAATGGGTCTGAGGGCCCTAGCCCTGCTTTTTATATTTACTGACCATGACTGCCATGTCTGGTGCATCCTGCCCATGAACCTGCCATCTGTCCCTCAGTTTCCAGTTTGTGGGGGCTCAGCTAAAACTGCTCTGAAGCAAAAGTCACAAATCACCTCTTTGATCCTGATGTCATTTGAAACATTATATTATAGTTCCTCTCTTCTGCGTTCCTTCCTTCCTTTGATGTAGTGTGATTTAAGTATCTCCAACAGCTCTGTGATATAGTTTACAACAGTAGTATTTCAGACTGACTTTTCATGAGAAACTTAGAAGGTGACTCATAATTATAGCGATCATTCCATTCTAGCTGAGATTCAGAGATATCAGACAAAGGCCATGGAAGAAGACCTGTTTGTCTTCTTATTGACCAAGGGCCCCAGCCAATCTCGTGGAATAGTGTGCAATTGGAAAAGCTGAGAAACTCTGCAGGGCACTTGAGAGGCGCTCAGCCAGACTTCAGTGATGCTATGTTAGAAGCAATTAGAACTTTTTATAACAGTTGGTGATTTGAAGTTGTTGATGACTGTACCGGCTTTGGGCTATAGAGGTTAACTCTTAATGTGGGAAGGTATGTGATCGCTTTAATTGAAAAAGTCGTAAGCAGTCATTTATTAATGTATCTTTTACCTTATCTTGCAGTCATGATTTACAATGTGAAACAGCAACTCCACAAAGCTAAAATTAGAGAAAAAAATCTTTTCCTACAACCCTATCATTATAACAAATGCAATTTTGGGGCGCCTGGGTGGCTCAGTCGGTTGAGTGTCTGACTATGGCTCAGGTCATGATCTCACAGCCTGTGAGTTCAAGCCCCGCATTGGGCTCTGTGCTGACAGCTCAGAGACTGGAGCCTGCTTTGGATTCTCCCTTTCTCTCTGCCCCTAACCCACTCGCTTCTGTCTCTGTCTCTCTCAAAAACAAATAAACATTAAAAAAATGATAACAAATGTAATTTTTATGTATCCCTTCTAAGCTTTTTACATATTCAGTTAGACAATAATGGAGAGATGCCATTTTTTCCCTTTACTCGCAAATGTGCATTTTCTATACTTGTTTTCTATTGAGTGGTTATGGCATGATTAGCTTAATCGTTCCCTCAGAATTAATATAATCATTCTCCTGGTTTTGAGAATTGAATTGTTTTTACTTTTCACAATTCTAAACTATACTGTAAACGAACATCCTCATTATACAACCTTTTCCCCATATTGCATTATGTCTTGAAGAATAATTCTCCAAAGTGGAATTACTGGTTTAAGAACTACAAATGCTGTGATTCTGTTTTTGTTTGTTTCTTCCTTTATTTTTGAGAGAGCGACAGAGAGAGCACGAGTGGCAGAGGGATAGAAAGAGAGAGACACAGAATTCGAAGCAGGCTCCAGGCTCTGAGCTGTTGGCACAGAGCCCGAGGCGGGGCTTGAACCCACGAATTGTGAGATCATCACCTGAGCCGAAGTTGGACACTTAACTAACTGAGCCACCCAGGCGCCCCTCAAATGTTGTGATTCTTAAAATATATTTGGGCTCTCAGTGAGCTGCATCCATTTACAATTCCACTGAGTATTACTTTATCAGGTAGGAAAATTCTCATTGTAGTTTTTATTTGCATTTCCCATTAATCCCACAGAGAATTGAGCACTAGTAAAAGTTCTCCTAGTGAAAGCTCTACAGTCTGTTGAATGTATAAGTCAGGGTAGTGTGAATAATTTAATAGCGTAGTGAAAGGTTGTAGGGAGGGGTTCGTACAACATCTGTCCAGCATGGTGCTGGTGCCCTGTGACCCAAGGCAGGAGCACTGCCAGCACTGGGCAACAATGTCCCCAGCATCGAGTGTGGAGACACTGAGGCAATGCCCAGGTCTACTGAGAGACACTTTCAGGTCCAAGTGCAGGAGGCCAAGCTATAGCGTGAGGCCGGTCCACAACCAACTGGTCCACCATGGATACAACCAATTGACGGGGAGACCTTGATAGACACTGAAACCTAATGTGCACATATACACACAGTTGGAAGGGGTATGGGAACTTTTGATGGGAGAGGAGGTAAGACATTAGGATGGGAAGAAGCAAAAAATGTGCTTGTTACTATAAATATGACCCACTTTTGTTTTATCACCCCAGGCCAGTTGTGTTTAAGTTAATGTACATTAAAGAAGAAACGCCTCTAGAAATTTTCTATTAAATCTGATGACAATTTTTCTTTAAAACATGTTTCAAATTACAATATTGGGAAGTCATTTCATCTCCAATTTTACATTTAACCAGAATAAGAAATGTGTATTTTTCAAGGGATTTCTCAGCATGTATTGAAAAATCATTTCCTATATCAAATTAAAATAATGAACACATTGATTTAAAAATATTTATGGAAGGGGCACCTGGCTAGCTCATTCAGTTGAACTTTCGACTCTTGATTTCGGCTCAGGTCATGATCTCACAATTTGGGAGATCGAGCCTCCTGTCCAGCTTTGGGCTGACAGCACGGAACCTGCTTGGGATTCTCTCTCTCCCTCTACCTCTGCCCCTCCCCGGCTCATGCTCTTTCTCTCTTTCAAAATAAATAAATAAACATTAAAAAATCTTTTTTGAAGATTTATTCTGTGTAAGGCATTAAGTGGGTCAGAGAATAGTAAAGAATAATTCATTTCCACTCTTCGATAATAAAAAACGATCAAGTTGCTGACATGATTGTAATTAGGGAGACAACTTCTTTCATTTTAGAGAGATGAGATACCACATGAGCTCTTTGTTTTTGCATGTACGTTTTAGTTATTTAAATAACTGGTTTGAATACAATTCTTAATTTTCTACCATGCTTATATGGAAAGAGTTATGGTATTGACGACTTTCTGGGGTTTCGGTTCTGTTCAAGTTGCTTGAGTCCTACTTCTTAGGAATACTCATCAGATAATTTCTACTTTTCATGTGTGCTGATAATGCTGGGCTGGGGATTGATGTCTTCTTGTTTCAATAACTGCCATCCTTATTAAAATTGCTAAGTGGAGTCTAGTCACCAGAAGACTCAGATATCAAAGCAATTATACCACAGGAATCACAGCAGAATCTGGACTCAGTTTTAACCAATTTATTTTCTAGTCTCTTTTTAATCTGGATGCCTAACTTCCAGAGGCAGTCTCTCCAAGAAAGAGGGTTGAAATCAGGAACGATCTAATATTGAATTAAAGGACTTAGATCTCATTTCTAGAATACGGGCCTCCCCAGAATAAGGATCGTAGAGGGCCCCTTCACTCGGATGCTGAAATGTGTTCACCTCAGAGTTTTCTCCTACATGATATGGAAAGCAGCCACATATACCTTTACCTATATTACCTGGTATTAACAACCCCGAGAGCAAATTCAGCTTAATGTTTTAATTTAGATCGTGTAACGTAGTTGGCACATGGATATTACTTCTTATGAATTAGTAATTAAAATTTTCTTCTAAAATGTATACTATTGTGACTTTTAATATTCTTCTTCCTGAAGAGAGAAAAATGTAAATCAGATGAGGAGCAGTGACAATGCAATGTTCAGCTACTGGCTGGGAGAGGAATGAAGAGGGAAATGAAAAAAAGATGTACCAAGACTTCTAGTCCTTAGATTTAATTAAAAGCTGCTCTTTTTGTTTGCCTTTTTGGCATGGCTGCAGATTAATATTTTTTTTTCATTTTTCTATAAAATTAAAAATGCCCATTGTTGCTTTTTTTAGTGGATGGAAAAAAGTTTTTACATCAGTCTCTGAAATAATACCTCAAACCAATAACCAAACCAATAACCAGTCACTTTGAAAAAGAAAAAAAGAAACCTTCAGCAAACTAAAATTAAAATTCCTAAAAAGCTGTCATTTGACTTATCTTAGTTATTGAGAATATTTCTAGCAACCAATTCTTTCGTTTTACAAATACCCACTTTATTTATTAGCAGGAAAGGTTTAGATAAAGTGAGTAGAGACTTTTATTCTTTTTTCAAAATATTTATTTATTTTCAAGATACAGACACAGTGCGAGGGGGGAGGTGCAGAGAGAGACGGGGACAGAATCCGAAGCAGGCTCCAGGCTCTGAGCTGTCGTGCAGAGCCCGACGCAGGGCTCGAACCCACCAACAATGAGATCATGACCTGAACTGAAGTCGGACGCTTAACCGACTGAACCAGCCAAGCACCCCTGAGTAGAAACTTTTCTTATGCAAGCCTACAGTTAAAATGCTGGTTTTCTTAACCTTATTTTCATGTCCATTCATTTGTACCCAATATGAAGCTCACTGCACTTTGGTTTGCTCATTATTGTGTTTGTTGCTGCAGTAGCTGTCGAGCTTCCACTCTTAGATATGCACACGATAGGGCCCAGGAACAGGAGACTTAATAAAACATAAGTACTGGCAAGATTGGCAACAGACAAAATAACATTCTCATGATGTTTAGCTCCTTGAAGTGATGCTAATGGAGGGGATTTTTGTTAATACAAATATATTAAAAGAAACACTAAGAGATTATACCATATATCTAGAAGGATTTATAGAGATTACCTAGTTCAAGTCTCTCGTTTTACAAACAAGGACGTTGAAGCTCAGACCTCACAGACAATGATAGCTCAACTGGCAGAGGATCCACATTTTACTGCCTTCTAATCTTTTGTTACAACAAGAGTTACTTGTATAAAGGGGCTAATTTGACCACCATCCATAGATGCAGGCATCACCCTCTGTCATTTCTAGGCATTCTGAACTGGAAAATAAACAACTTCATGTGTTCACCAATTGGCTTGAGTTAAAGTTTTTTTTTGTTTTGAAATATAGGACTTCTTACTGTTCAGGTACAATGAGACCAACAGTTCAGGGGATGACGGCCACTGAAAAGATAGTTTGTTATAATTCCCTGGGGAGCAAGGCCACTTGGGGGAAGTACCAGGATCCATCAGCAGGCAGGGGGAGCAGGGGGAGAGCATGGGCAAGAGACTTTATCGTGGTTTCTGTGGGAAGGAGTGAGTGAGGCAGGGCAAGCAGGGTTAGGACTGGCTAGTTGGAATAATTTCAGCAGGCTTTGGGGTATAGGGGCTCTCTTGAGTTATCTGGTACCTGGCCCCCACGTGATTAGGACAGGAATATTGATGTGGAATGTAAAAAATTCTATAGAGAAGGTGTGGGGAGGATGTGGGCTCCACACTTGTTGGTTTGCATGTGAAAGTAGGCGATTCCTTGTAGGCGATTCCTTTGCTATCTCTAGCAATTAACTCACCCTGGGGAGGGCAGTAATTCCCTGGCCAGCAAGGCTGTAGATGCCAAAGTATCAAGAATGCAGAAAATAGGAAAACATGTTTAATACAGTCTCTCTTTTGGGGCACCTGGGTGGCTCAGTTGGTTGAGGGTCCGACTCTTGATTTCAGCTCAGGTCATGATCGCAGGTCCTGGGATTGAGCCCCGTGTCAGGCTCTGTGCTGAGTGTGGAGCCTGTTTAAGATTCTCTCTCTCTCTCTCTCTCTCTCTCTCTCTCTCTCTCCCCATCTCTGTCCCTCTTCCTTGCTTGTGCTGCCTCTCATAAATGAATGAACGAATGAGTGAATGAATAAATAAATAAATTCTCTTATTTTAATGCTTATTTATTTTTGAGAGAGAGAGACAGAGCACGAGCAGGGGAGGGGCAGAGAGAGAGGGAGACACAGAGTCGGAAGCAGGCTCCAGGTTCCGAGCTGTCAGCACAGAGCCCAACGTGGGGATCGAACTCACGACTGTGAGATCATGACCTGAGCCAAAGCCAGACACTCAACCGACGGAGCCACCCAGGAGCCCCAATTCCCTCTTTCAAAGAACATGCATTTTATTCTTTTTGGGGATAGGGCCACCATTTAAGAGAACCAGTTTTGATTATCAACATTATAACTGTCTGTGACAAAGTTTTTAGTTTAGTTTGTTTTTACATAAGCCAGAGTTTCATCATATAATCTCGTCTCTCTTTAGACAAGATAACTAAATATTTCCGGAGTTGCATGTCATTTGAACCGTGGCAATAACTTGAGCTCTCCAAATGAAAAGTGATAATATAAATCTCCAAAATACACAAAATTCCGTGACTAGTAATTACATTCTCACCCTTAGGAGGATGAATTTGTTAATTCACTTGAAGAAAAATAGTTCTCTGTGTGGGAAAACCCCTAAGTATACTACATATTACAACAGGTTATATTTAAAAAGTATACTTCTAAGTTCATGTTTTGAAACTCAGAAAAATCTTTGTTTTGGAAACAGTTTCAACAAATGGAAGGTGGGGTCCTGGTTACCCACCTTTACCATATTTAACCCAGATGTAGCTCAACTTTTAATTCAAGGGTCCCAGAATATAAGTAGCTGAAATTTTGCGAGTGGGAATGCTTTTAGTGTGGGAGAAAGATGAATGTACTTGTGGAAAACATGCCTCTTTGTGAAACGGGCATCGTTAGGTTTTATACTCTCTTACCACCTCCGCCGCAAGCCCCGACTCACCCTAATGCAAACCCCAACTCCAGCTAATCCACACAGCATGAGCACAACCACATACGTCGATCTCTCACATCCCTAGGCATCCGGTCCCTCCTGTTCCTCCTCCCCCAGAAATGTATGCATTCATCTGCACAGTGCTATAAAAACGCATTTTACTTTTCCTTCTAAATCAATACCAGCGTGGTTTAGCACAGCTAGATGCTAGCGGGAAAGCAACCTTCTCAAACTAAGCCACATTAGGATATAAAACACTGCTAATCATCTCCTTACGTTCCCAAAGTATTTGAGTTTTAAAAAGAGGATACTTGTGTCCTAGGTGAAACTATAATGGAGGGCAGGAGTGAGGTCTGTATCTTTGGCAATATGACAATGTCAAATGTATATGGGGGTGATAATATTTTTGGCAGAGAACTATCAGGTGCGCATATCAGCTCAGTGTGCACAGGTCCTCTCCTGAGGCCCCCCTCTTAAAATAACACTGCAGCATTCATTGTTAAAGGTACTGAGAAGTTCTGTAGTAAAGACACCAGTTTAACTATGACTCGGTCAGCTCCCTAATACCATCTGTCTTTCTCACAGTCTCTTCCCTTCTACTAATTCTAAATATACACATGAGCGAGCTCATTGTTTGGACTTGCTTTAAAGAAAGACTACAAAATTTCATCAAATGATTCATTAAACTGACAATTATTATTTTCCTCTCTTCTTAATACTCACACTTTACCTTTTGCTGGTGTTTTTATAAACTTCCTGTACTGAAGAAACAACCAAAAACCAAAAAAAAAAAAAAAAAAACAAAAAAAAAACCAAAACCCTCAAAACCAGAAAAAACAAACAAACCACCTTTGCATTCAGAAACATAAGATTTCTACCTAATTTGAAATTTCTGCCAATAATTTCACCAGATGAATGCGCCAAATACGTGAATATTTTTAGTTCTATGAACTAAACAGCAGATACAGATCTGTGATTGAAGATAAACAATCTGTCAGCTAAATATTTTAAAATCACAAATATGCTTTCCTCCTAATATACAGCATTAAATCGTTTTTGAAACTCAGGTTGATTTTGTCACTAAAGTCTTTTTTTTTTTTTTTTCCCTCCCTCCATGGATAGTTAACTAGTTTGTTTAAAAGGATGTTAACCTTTTCAAGTAGCCACTGCATATTGTGGTGGGAAATGCTGGCTTCTGTGGACATCCTCCTGACGGCTAGTTTACAATAGCCTGTCATTTTGACCTGGGTCTCGGGCGCTTATCACACGTATCTTGGCTCTTGACAAAGGAATGCATTTTAAAAGGAAGCCATGTATAACTCCAAAACAATATTAATTCCTTCTCCTCATCATTGTCATTCTCTACGTGATGAGTAAAGATCTTAGCGATGTTTTTAATTTGACACAGGATCATTCTAAAATCCTAAATCCCTAAATCACATCATGGGAACTGGGATTATATTGTATTGAGTCACTTTATACTTTTTTAAAATATTTGTTTGACAAGATGGGCCATTGATTAAATACTATGGTTCAGTTATTTCTAAAACAATAAGAAAATAAAATAGCCTCTCTTTGCCAGGTCTCTTTAATAAGAGTCATTTAAATTGCAAAAGAGCTGCCCTCAAGAGACTCCTGCCAGTTCTATTTTAACGAGAGCACAAGAAAACACTAAAGAAAACTAGGACAAATTTTGAGAAGTTTTGTACAAAATCACAAAAATCAGATGTTGTCTTAGTCGGCTCGGGCTGCTATAACAAAATAGCATAGATTGGGTGGCCCATAAACAAAAATTTATTTCTCACAGTTCTGGTGGCCGGGAAGTCCAAGGTCAAGGCACCAGCATATTAAGTGCCTGGTGAAGGCCTGCTTGCGGGTGCATAGACAGCCATCTTCTCCCTGTGTCCTCGCATGGCGCATGGCGGAGGGGATGAGGGGCCTCTCTGGGGTCTCTCTTATAAGGGCATTAATCCCATTCAGGAGGGCTCCGCCCTCATGACCTAGTCACCTCTCAAAGGCCCCACCTCTACATACCCTGCCACTGAGAATCAGGTTTCAACATACAAATATTGAGGGACACAGACATCCAGTCTACAGCAAATGCAAAATTAAAAGTTGTATAAATCGAACTGTCAATCTTTTCTGCAAAGCCATCTACAGCTTTTTATTTCATTTAAAAGTAATTTTTTTTAATTAAAAAATTTTTTTTAATGTTTTTACTTATTTTTGAGACGGACACAGAGCATGAGCAGGGGAGGGGTGGAGAGAGAGGGAGACACAGAATCGAGGCAGGCTCCAGGCTCTGAGCTGTCAGCACAGAGCCCAACGCGGGGCTTGAACTCATGACTGTGAGATCATGACCTGAGCTGAAGTCGGACGCCCAACCGACTGAGCCACCCAGGTGCCCCTAAAAGTAATTTTTAAGCTCTTTGTCACTGAGACTGAAAGTGTACTTTACTGGGATCTTTGAATTTAAGAAATTTATAATTTGCTGTTTTTATTTTTACCAAAGTTTCATTGTATGCTTGTTTTTAGCTCCACAAATTCTTACCCTGAAAGTGAGAAATTCTTATCTTAAGGTTGATTCTATTATCTGTTCTAGACTGTGGGTTGGTAGTTTGACCTGGTCTTTGGGATTCACACCACAAATCTATGATCTTAGGGCTGGAAACAATGTGATAATACGGGCATTCCCATCATCTTGCTGTACCACACGTTCATTTTATACTCAGTTTGTGTAAAGAATTTGTGAGTGCAACCATTTTTAGGTGCGCCCTTATCTGCACTTTTGCCCCTTGGACTCAACCTCTATGTAAAAACCGCCTATGCACAAAGGAGATATGTGGCTGAGGTTAAGAATTCAGGATATGTAGTCGGTGTACCTGGGCTCAAACCCCAATTTTTCAGCAGTCCAGGCATGTGCTGAGGCAGGTTATTTAACCTGTCTGTGTTTGAGATCTTTCATCTGCAAAAATGAAGTAATAATAAGGCAAAGCCTCCTCCACTACTGTAAGTTTAGTCTAAAAATGTAACCCACTGGGGGGGCACCTGGGTGGCTCAGTCAGTTGAGCACGACTTGGGTTCAGGTCATGATCTCGTGGTTCGTGAGCACCTCCTGGGGCTGTGCTGACAGCTTAGAGCCTGCAGCCTGCTTCGGATCCTGTGTCTCCCTCTCTCTCTGCCCCTTCCCCACTCATGCTCTGTGTGTGTGTGTCTCTCTCTCTCAAAAATAAAATAAACATAAAAAAATGAAAAATGTAACCCAGTGAAATGCAAGTGCCCATTTTTTGTGAGATCAAGAACGTGAGGAGGAGGGCAGATGCATGAAGAGTTCCTGGAACAGGCAGGATGGGGCCGATTTTTCCTTCAGGCTTACCGCCCTCCTCCGTCTCTTGGTATATGCCCTCTCATTCGCCCATGTCGAGAACACAATCAGACGTGTACCATGGATCTCTGAGGACTGGGCGACTGTTCACAGCCTGTTGAATTAACAGCTTCTCAGAGAAGCAGAAACATATTTTACTACCAGTCTCCTGGTTGCCTTTTGTGTCCTCAAGCATGGCTGCATGAAATAGATTGAATAAGGGGTAACCAAGAGTGGAGGTTTTCTTTTTACACATCATTGACTATTTCCTTCTCTTCCCCCTCTGTCCTTTCAGGGAGAAATGATAGGCCTTGGCGCTTTAATTATTATGTAGATTAGAATAATCTAGCCTGCCCCGGTGCACACCAATTTAAAAACTTCTTTCTTAATTGTCTTATTTCTTTCTTTATCTCTGAAATTATTTTTGTCAAAGTTCAGATCTATTGTAATGGCAGGTCTGTATTGAAAACATCCCGAGTTAACATAAATCCTTAAAATGCTAGTAGCAATCATAATAAAATGAAAACTGTAATTTGATTAACACCCATATCCTGGAATGTAACATATTTAGTATTTCATTTGATATTCCCAATGATCCTCATAGACATTAATGCATTTTAGTGAACAAATTGAGTTTCAAAACGTTGCATCAGTATCTCAATTTGCACAAGGATATTTGACCCCATGCTCGCATTCTTCTCGTTACAGACATTGGATGGTGGTGCGGTCATAAATTCTCACCTTCTTGTTTCTTCATGTGAGGCTGATTTGAAGACATCCTTGCAAATATCTCTCAAAACATTATGACTGGTGTCTTTTGTTTACCTGTTCTCAAGGCTTCCAGATAGAGGTCAACGTTGTCTCAATCCAAGGTACAGTGATTTTCCAAATGTGATTTCAGAAACACATTTATAGACTCTTGAAGATTTTGCAAATGTGCTTGGTTGTTTAGCTGCAAGATGGTAACTTGTTGACTCATAATACTGAACAGTCCCTTGAAGCCAAAAGAAGGGCAACAATTTGCTGTGACTGTTTGGACATGTTTTTGCCAAACCAGAAATTTTTTTGGATCTTGCCCGGTAGGAATCTGATTGGGTTGTAGAATCATCAGAGCTAATACATTGACAAGTTTTTCTCTTTTGCAATAAAAATAAAATACTTCCTCGGGAGACGTTTTATGTAGTCATTCATCGTTGGGCTACAGTCTTCTCTCCACTCCCCTATTTCCTGCTGTTCAAGCTTTGTGGACAATAAGTGCAGATGAGAGGGTACAGCAACATCCGCCTTGGGTGATAATTCTGTGGGATGCACTTGTACTGATGCTGGTAGGAAGAGGAATCCATTTTTCATGATTGAAAATAGCTGTTTTTTTTTCTTCATCGAAAATGACAATTGTGCGTCACAGGAAAGTGGGAGCTTGGAATGAAGAAAGTGTCAGGATAAATTTAGCTTTTGTCTTTCTTCCGATCTCAATTTGGATATCGTTTGCAAGATGAGCACTGTTCAACCCTCAGGACCAAGGAGATTGTGAAAGGGGTGGGAAGCAGCCCAGGTGCACTGGGCAGTGAACAATCAGATGCAATTCAATCAACGGCTGTTTTTGTCTATCCTTGCAGGAGGGCTTTTTATTCTCTTTCTTCCCTGCCCCTATTTTTTTTTTTTTTTTTTTTTTTTTGGTCATGCTGTGTGATAAATAATAAGAACAACGGACTGGACACCAAGATTCTGGCCTCTCAGTTCAACCTGATAAATTACTGCTCTAAGCATACCATTTCTTGTCCTCCTGCTGTGTTTTTTTAAACTTCTTTTTGGCAGTTATAATGCATAGAAAGCAAAAATGCAATCTATCTGGGGTCTAACAGAGTATTTAATACATATGTATATGCATATACATACATATGTGTGTAGATACATATATACACATACACACATACACACAAAAAATTACTGACATTTGTGCAGGAGATCTGAATATCTAGGGACAGATTCTTTGCACTTTGTAGGATAGATTGAGATCAAATACTTAATCATCAATAAGCTACTGAGTTTGGAGAAAGTTTAGTACAGATAAAGATATCCTCGATAAATGCATTCCAATGCTCTGAATTTCTTTTTAAATTTCTAGTCTTTTCTCAGGAAGGTGAGAAACAGTGGTAATGCTGGCTGCAGAGGGTAAAGAATGATGTGTGTTTGTGTAAGTAACACTGGGGGTGAGAATGAGCACGCAGTTGAATGATGGGTTGATGGCTGGTGGTTAGCAACTATTAATCTTTTACACGACTTAATATCATAAAATGTGCAGGCTTGTCAGAGACTTGGGAAAAAATGGGGGTATTACAGTTCTAGCCCATTATCACATCAGTGGTGACTTAAACATAGGGCTACTAGTAAATATTTTAACAATTATATCCGCATGTGTATCCTTCAGAAATCATTGCGATGCTAATACTTCTATATCGTTCTAAAAAGTAGCTGACTTGGTTAATGACTATTCTTTCAGGTTCCCCCAGAATCTCTTTTAAGTGAACAACATCTTCACTTTTAAAAAATGTCTAATTTTTGTTTTTAATGTCTTTCTAGGTTAAGGATGGCATACTATGTTACACATTGCAAATGCACAAAAATGGATCATTTGAATAAAAATAATTACGGTTTCTTCAGTAAGAATCTTCTAGAGATTTAATAACGATTTTCATTTGAAGAGTTCTTTTGATTAGTGTGCATACCCAACAATCTGCTAAGGCAGATAGGATGTTTCATTTTCCAGGGGGAAGCCTGTGGTTTGGGGAAGTGACTAAGGTTCTAGAGTGAGTCAGAGTCAGGACACAAGGCCAGGAACCCACGAATTCCCTCCAGACTTAGCTCCACCCTACAAGTGAACAAAAGGATATTCACCCTTGAATAATGACCTTCCAATTAACTTCACAAACATCAGTTCATTGAACATTCACAGCTGCTCAGTGAGAGAAATATTATCTCCATTTTACAGATAAAGAAACACGAGCTCAGGAATGAAGTTTCCAGGTTTGTTGGCTTGGAAAGTATTGGCAGGCAAAACTGTGAAGGGTAGTTTCTGACTCCTAGCTTTTGGAATACTATGGCATAATAGAGACTTACCACCTTTCAAAGAAGACTGCTTTACCCTCTTTTTACTCCTTGTGACAGGATATTATACGATTCATGTTTTGGCCCAAGGCATGCGGAAATAAAGGTCAAATTCTGGTCAAGCCATCCAGCTTCTCTACTGAGGAGATTAAAAAGAAGGTAAACTTCCGATTGCTAAGAAGATAATATTACTGAAGCTGGAGTTGGCAGAGAACGTGGGTAAGGGAATGCGGGAAATGGATATTGTAATGAAGTCAAAGTGTGTCGTCGGATGAATGTAGCTACTATTAATGAGGTAAGAAAATCGGCATGTGACCTGTGTCAGAAGATTTGAGAAGAAAGTGTCTTTTCTCCTCACTTACTGAGCTGCAGTCTCGTGCATACCTTTCATAGGAGGTAGCTAAATTTATTTTTGTTTCAATTCCATGTATCTTCAGAGTGGTTCGTTCCTAATTTCCTTGCATTTGAAAAAAAAAAAAATTAAAAGAACCATCTGCTAAAGTTTTAGCTTGTTCATTGGATTTATTCATTCCTTTCCCCTTTTTAGATGGTATTTGAATAGATAAATAAGACCAAGGAAAACGGAAGATTACAAGTATGCAAACTCGGAATAAACCGGCTTTATGATGAAGTTCATCTTTGGCTTTGAGCTTCTTTACAGTCTGGGCAAAAAGTGACAAGTTCATTGAATTTTAATGGAAATACTTTCCAGAGCTTTCTAAAAGGAACTCTCAGTGCTCTAATGGAAATGATATTCAAAAACATTCTTCCGAGGTACAACCGTATCCCTGACTCTCCTAGCCATCTTTAATGAAATCGGAGGGCTTAATATTAAAGTATGACTCAATGCAAGCACATCTGGGGGCCTAAGTAAGTGATCAAAACATCTGGTGGTCTGTGATAGTCCAAGGCCAGAATTGGAGGGATTACCAGTCGAGAGGAGTGTAAGCTAGGATGTCTTTAAGACAACCTTACCTCAAGTTCATGCATCTCAGGCAAGCTTTTGTAAGGAAAAAGCAGAGATGGAGGCCATGCTCTCTAACTATGGATGAGTTGAGAGATACCACTGAGATGCAGTGAGGAAAGAGCCAGAACACAAAGCTCCTGGCCTCGTGACAGCAGGTCTGGGCAGAGAGGTTATCCAGCAGCACAGGCCAGCTGACCCCATGGCCTGCAGCCACAGTTCCAGTTATTGGACCAACTTTCCACATCCCCAGTCCTTGGCTGTCACATTCTGTATCTCTGGCACCCCCGCTCCACCGCTCCACCGCTCCACCAGCTTTTTTGGCCCTTGCTGTCCTTCCCAGCACTGCCTCTTGGATCACAGACTGAACCAAGAGCCAACTCCTATCTTTCCAGGACCAACTCTCACTTGCACTTGGCTGATTCGATCTTGCCAAGCTTTGTGAAGGGCCAGACAGGACAAAAGTCAGGTCTGGTGCTGGTCTAGCGTATCATCTTGGCCACTGATCAAACTTGTATGCTGTAGAAACCAAACAAGTTATTTAGCCCTGAAGTGCTCTCATAAAAGGCAAGAAGGCCGTCTTCTGGGGAAAATGTCTCGGCAGAACTGACTCATTTTGTGTATACACGGCTGATCCAGATCTCAAATCCATGCCGCGGTTCCCTAGCTCAGGGTTGTATTTTCAACTAACCCACCCCAGGCTATTAGCCTTTTGCCGTTTGAAATTCACACTGTCATAAATCCATAGGACGTTAGAGCATCTTCATGGTAATACAGGCTAAAGGCTGTTAATATGTACAGAAAGCCTGTGATGGAGACATGCTCCCCCAGATGTGCCCAGAGTGCTTAAAAAAAAAAAAAAAAACAATAAAGCAAAACTTAATGAGTAACTTGTAAAATTCTTAAGATTTTATGCTCGGCTCTGTAATCTGTATTTCTAGGTTTTTTTTTAAAATTAGATGTGCCACATTTGGACTCTCCTTCCCATGTTCTGCAAACAGCTTGGAATGTGAATGGCTTTGGCCCCTTTTAGACCAGCCATTCACTCTCTAGTTCCCTCTGCCTATGATCTCCTACTGTCTTCCTGACAAAGGGTCCAAGTGTCAGTTGCTGTTCATCATACTGCCTCCAGTATCAGTTAGTCCGGCCTTCACTTATATCACCTTCCCAGTCCTTGCAACCACTGGGTGTGGGCTACTCACACATCATTTGCCACGTACACGTTACCACTGAGGGATCGAAGGCCCATGAAATGGTCCCAAACTTAGTAGTGAGGATTAGATCTGCTAGGCCCAGCTTTAAGTTCAGGAGTATTTCTTTCTGTTCTCGTTTTTCTTACTTTCCACATCGTGTTTTAAAGCCAAGGAGTGTAATAATGAACATTATGTGTTAGATAGTTACCTGTTACCTCAAATCAAATGTACTTATATGCCTGATTTTCTTCATAATTGGTTATCTGTAGACAATTTCAGGATTCTTGATATGTGCATTGTTTTCCTTATAACATCATCCTTCAGAATTCTACCTTTCCTGCCCCCTCCCCCCCCCCCCCACGGATGTTAGAAATTTCCTCCCCAGTTACAACTCTTAGGTGTTATTTTTGGCTGGAGGATTTATAAAGTTCCATTGCATATCTTGAACTAATGTATTTTGATGAGATGGAGTTTTATCTCTAAAGTCCATATGATTTTAAAACAAGCCAGACGTTTCATTTAAAATTCGTAACTTCATTTAAAAAACCCAGGAGAATAGATTTCTTAACATCATTCACACAAAATGTACAGAGTATTACATGTATGGATTCTTTTGCTAGCGTGCCCAAGTGTCTATTTGTCTATGCCTACCCTGTGTCGTAGCCTTGAAGGTGTTGTTACTCAAAGACAATCTGAAATTTACCTAAAGGGAAGAGGCATGCAATTCAGCATATAGAGTTGAGGTTGGGGATTGAAATGAGATTTCAAGAAATTCATGGACATGGGGACAAGAGCTTGAGTGCCTCAGGTAAAGAAGACTGTAGGTAGACTTGGAATGACTCCGGTCCATACTTCCCTTGCCCTCCCTTCCTCTTTTTCTTTTCACCTTCTCTCTCTCTCTCTCTCTTCTCTCTGTGCCCCTACTTTCTCTCTCTCTCTCTCTCTCTCTCTCTCTTTCTCCCACACACACACACACACACACGCAGGAACTAAGAAAGAAGGTGCAGACTCCTTCAAATATATAAAGCAAGGGAAGGCTCATTCATGAAAAATACTCCATTACCCATTTCTGTATTTTTCTCTTTGATGTTTTTGTTTGCTAAGTAGACACAGCTCCTTCCAAAATGGCCCCAAGCAACAGAGAGAATGTATTTTAAGCTCTTTTTCGTTATGCATTAACTTTTATATTTTGTCTTTTTTTGAAATAGTACTTTTTAAATAGAATCCTTAGGAAAGAAGAAATGGTAAAGAAAATTATTATTGGAAAAAAAAAAGCCTGCAAAAATATCTAAATCGTACATTATCTTGCTGGTGCAATCCGAGTCCTGCCGCAGACTTCCCAAAGCATATTGGCTCCGGCTTTCTGGGGGAAGGTGCTCTGGGTGTCTTTTAAAAAGCACACATGCTGCTCCATGTGGTGTGGCAGCTGCTAAGGTAATGATGCATTTTTAGTGAAAAAAAAAATACCATAAATAAACATACAAAAAATCATATGAAACCCTCTCCAACCAAGCACGAAATTTGGCAGCAAGTTAAGAATGTAAAAAAAAAAAAAAAAATCATAACCGATAAGATAATGTACCAGTCCAACCAGCCATTTCCAAATTGTAGTTCTACCTACATTTTTATGCACATATTTATATAACACATATCACTATTATATTTACCTTTCCAATGTGCCCAAGAATTTAATCCATGATTTCCAATGCTAATATATTCCAAGGGTGTGTGGAGGACTGAAGATTAAATGCCTCTGCCACTATGTAAAATTAATAATGAATCAACTAATTTTATAATTTACTACTTTTTTTTGTTTCATTAAATTAAATGAAGGCTTCACTCTTTTTTTCCTGATAACTACAAGACATCATTAAAAAATAAATACATTTTCCTATTTTCTTCTGATGACTAGCTGTTTGTAAGGTATACATTAAAAAGATCTGAGGTGCTTTATTTGTATGGAGGAGTCTGAATCTCTGTACTGATTCCTCTTTATCTGAAATGACTCAACTAAAGTTGGTAATTGATTCATAAGGGAGTTCAAAGCCATACTGAATGTCTATTAGCAAAGGAAAAAGACGAAGAACTTACTGTTTGAATATAAGCACTGAAAAGATCTCACAACTGACCAGGTACACAAAAATTAATACCACACAAAAGAAAGCACATCTAGATTGAAAGGATCAACACACCAAGTTTAACAAGTAGGACTAGCAAGGTGAAATGACTCAAACAATAAAGTGAATACATTTGAAAGCCATATATCAATCAATTACTTTAACAGAACTTCAGGCGGTAGAACAACTAAATTGACTTCAAAATTGGGTAATCTATACGAGGCCTAAGAGGGTTACTTGGAACTTTGACAATTATTTATTTCTGAATCTAGCTTGCCATCTTTGTGAAACTGTTTTAGTAAGTACATCAAATCATCAACTTGGGGAGTTACTAGGAATATTTATCAAGAAGAAGGATGAAGAGATGAATGAAAGAGGAGAAGGTAAGTGAACAGGAGGAATGGGTTGGAGAATTAGGAATAAAAAAGAAGAACAAATTCTATTTGGCTTAATTCCAATGGCCTCCCTCCCTCCCTCCCTCCCTTCCTTCTTTCCTTCCTTCCTTCCTTCCTTCCTTCCTTCTTTCCTTCTTTCTTTCTACTTTGATCTTCCCCCTCCTCACCTTCCCATTGGCTATGAGGTGTGCCAGATATAAAGTCTGCAAAAATATACACCCACTAATATTGCATGTGTACATATGAGAATGAATTGCATAGTGAAATGATACAGTGATGTATAGTGATAGGATACTTAATTGGCTGGCTGACATGTATTAGAGACACCAACATTTGAGAAAAGTTAATCAAGTTATCCAAAATTTTATAGGCAGAAAATTTGGAAAAATATATTTTATATCAGCTTATATGAAAGATTTTGTTTAGTGACTTAATATTGTGTTTACTTTGAATTACATTTGGAGGTTCACCATAATCTTTTCAGTGTTAGGGCTTGTGCAAGTCTGAATGTAATCTTATTTTGTGTTTTCTTTATGATGCATCCTGAAATAAATATCTCATTTAAATAATACTGGGCTATAATAGTGAAGCTTTTCAGTGTTTCTGGTAACAAGGCAATTGTTACCAGATTGGATAGCTCCTAGATTAGACTTATTGAAAAGGAGTCAAAGTATAGTATGTGTGTGAATTCACATATATGGGCATACACATATATGGAAAAATCTTTTGGGGGGACAGTTCCAAAATAGTTCTCTCTGATTTTTTAGGTTTTGACTTTCTCATATTTGACTGTGATTATAACAGGTCGATTAAAGAGAAATAAAACTATGTCCCATATAATAAGATGATATTCCTGTGGTGAAATAAATACTTAGAAATCCTCCCCCTGCCCCCAAATTCTCTTTGTAGCTCTGGACTAATTGAGAAACAACAAGAAAGTAATTTTCATTCTGACGATGTGAAGTGGAAAACCCAAACCAAGATCTTGATCATAATGTCTTTAAATATAGTTTTTCCCCCCCTCCCGACTCTAATTTCATTTCATAAGTGTGGATATATGGGAATTTATTCTTTGAAAACTTCATATTGCCTAAGTCTCACCTCCAGAGAATTTAATTAGTCTGAGCGGGATCTGAACATTGGGGTTTTTTAAAAGTTCCACAGGTGATTTTTATGTGTGGCCAGTGTTGAAAACCACTGCGTTGGTTGGAATCTGAGCATCAACCTTGAGGTCAATTACACTCTGACCAGGTTCAATATTAAACAATGGCATGTATGAGTCAAGTCTAAGGTTCATCTTTCTGGTATTTCCCTGTCCCTCAACCATTCTTCACGTTTAATTATTTGTTGCGGTTCAAACTTTAAACTGGAGAAGATCATTAATCATAGATATAATTTAGTGACAGCAGGGTCATGTCCCACTAACTAAGTACACCTTGTTCGCCTCAAAATGCTAATCGCTTCTCTGCAACATTAATGAGGGACAATTGATATTGAGCCTAACAATCACGTATGGTCTAGTTGCTGTTTTATTGAAATAAAGTACTTTATTAGGTTATGGCAAAATACAGCAAACTATAATTACGCAAGTCCCTGAATTATATAACACCATATTCATGAAACTTTGGCAATAGAGGAACAGGGGAATTTTCATGATTTTCAAGATTTTCTGGAAAAGTGATTACAATTATGAGAGCTATTGCCTTGTATCTTTCCTGCAATCAGACATCCCATTCTTAGAAGGGACTGATACTTCAGTTTCCTCTGCTGTCAGCTACGAGGTCATCGAAGGAGAGGACCCTCATTCTTTTTCTCTGGACCTCAGCTGCTGCTTTCCATTCATTCATTTATTCATGTAGCATTGCCAAGTTTGAAAGAAAAGTCCTCACATTCTCAAAGCCAAATGAAAAGAGTGGAGTAAGTTTGTATTGAATGTCATCATGCTTAAACATAGCTTCTCTAAATCACCATTAGAATTGACAACTTACAAAGAGTACTATTATTGGGATTTTTTTCTACATGCAATTACTAAACATGTTCTTGGCACAGGTTATCGGACGTTCTGGGACACCAGGGTCCTTTTCATTTCTCCTGCTTGCCCTCCTTGTCTCTCTATAGGCACCTGTTTCAACCCTGATAGAAATGATGTCTAATTTTTGCATGATTTACCAAGATTGTTCATGGATAACAAAGATGAGTCCCTTAGTACATTTCAGTTCCAGGAAACATGATTGCCTTTAAGAAGACAGCACAAAATGTATTGATTTAGTTCAGTCTTAAAGATCAATTGATAAATAATAGATGATAAAAATCCACTTGAGAGTAAGTAAAAGGGTCAGGTCATAATTTATTGAGAAATTCCCCATTCCCCAACTGAGATGAACTTGAATCTTCTTAATTGTAGAAATAGCTTTCAATTGGCATCTATTATTAGTTGGTGGGCATGTGTGGGGGTTGTGTAATTGTGAAATTGGCTGGTAAAGTAGATTATGAACATTTTATAAGCAGAGACTGCATCCTATTTATGTATGTATACCCAGTGCCAACTACTGAACCTGGTACATGACAGTAGATATCTAGTAGAATTCTATTAAATTATTTATAATAGAATGAATGAAAGCATGCGCAGTTGAAATGCTTTTATAATAGCTAGCAAAACATGATATTTGCTTTCTAAAATACTCCTTGGCTCAAGTGAGAAAGGACGGTCGTAGGTTTTAAATTTTCTCTAAAGTTCTAATTAACTTCAAAATATCCAAAAAAGGAATGTATTTTTAAAAATTTAAAAATAAATTGGGGAATAAAATAAATTAGGTTTGCGGAATCTGGGAAGGAGATAAGTATATGTTTTTAGTACATTTAGTCAGGAAAGAAATGATTGGAATATACAAAAATCTAGGTAGACTATTAAACTGAATTATCCCTCCTTCTTTCTCAGTTGATCGATTCTGTAGGAAAATTTTCAAGAGGAAGAGAAAGGGATGGAGTCAAATATACAGGGGGAGGGAGAGGAGAAGAGCTTTCTGAAGTGTTCTGAATGATGGCTGTGTTTGAAAGGCCCACTTTCAAACGAGACAAGACCATCTTTTTAGCCCCACAGGATGCCACTGTCAGTTGCGATTGAAAACCCGTTTGAAACCAGTGGATCAATCTGGTGTTTTTCAGCTCTGGTTTGAATGAAGCTATTTATTTCTGAGTGTGTTTCATCAGCTTCACTGAAGACTAGATGTTGTGGGGGCAGCATTCAGCATCTTTTTTGATGGCCAGAATGTCTTACAGGAAAATGCAGAATCTGTGTTTTGACATCAACTCAGGCTTAACACAAATGCACCGCAAAAAAATCTCCTAAGAAGAGAAACACCATGTTCAAGAGGTTCAGATGGGAGCAGGCACCATGAGTTATGCAAGACCCAAAGTCTACAAGAATATTTCTTGTTTTCAGGAGGCTGGGAGTCTGTAGCCAATTGTCTCTTATGTTGACATGCAATTAAATAAAAGCTCATCCCAAAACAAGTCTGCTTTCCATTCCGTGGTGGATATGACAATAGCACATACGTAAGACCAAACCTAGGGACAGTTTGGGGGAACTATGGAGTTTGTCCTCTATACCTGTGATCCTGGTAGTCTTTGAGATTCTTTCCAGCAGTAGGAATTTCATGGTGGCATCTCATTCCATTGTTTTCTTGATTTTAGCTAGTTAGGAAAAACTTCTGATTTTTCTCCCTCCAGTGTATAGTTACGAAAACAGAATATTGAAAATGCCACATTGGTTTATTTATACCAGACCCTAATAGATCCTAATTTTTTTTCTAAAGAATTCTAGGCTTTCTGAATGCACTGGCACATGAGCTATTTAGAAAATGATATAATAAGCAACATTCCCAAAGTAAATCATTTTGGTTTGCTTAATCACTGAAGGAACATGATCTCTTCCCGACTTCATTAATGCATTGTCTTATACTGAGTCATGTCTGAACTAGGGCATTCATGTACAGAAACATAAAGAGAATTGTTTTAGAAGGATAAGTCACAGACTTTGTTCTCAATGAAATGTGAGGCAAATATGATACTTGGATGTTTTATTTTTTATATAAGTTTTAGTTTTTTATTGCTGCCATAACAAAGTACTATAAAGTTAGTGACTTAAAACAACATCCATTTATTATCCCACAGTTTTGTAGTTCACAAGTCTGGAGAAAGATTTCACTGGCTTTCTTTTCTAGGTTTCACAGGCTGAAATCAAGGTGGCAGGACTATGTTCCTTTCTGAAGGTTTTGCAGAAGAATCTGCTTCTTTTTTTTTTTATTTTAATTTTTTTAATGTTTATTTATTTTTGAGACAGAGAGAGAGCATGAGCAGGGGAGGGATGGAGAGAGAGGGAAACAAAGAATCCAAAGCAGGTTCCAGACTCTGAGCTATCAGCACAGAGTCCGAAACAGAGCTCTAACTCACGAACCTTGAGATCATGAAATGAGCCGAAGTTGGAAGCCTAACCAACTGAGCCACCCAGGAGCCCCAGAAGAATCTGCTTCTAAGCAGTGACAGGTTTTTAGCAGAATTTCGTATCATGTGGTTGCAAGTAAGGACTGAGGTCTCTGTTTTCCTAACTGGCTGCTGTCCTGGGATTGTTCTCAGCTTCTAAACATTGCCTGCATTCTTTATCTCGTGGCCCCCTTTTTCCATGTTTAAACCCAGCAATGACAGGTAGAATCCTCCTCTTGCATCGAATCACTGATCTTGCCCTCTGTACTCTTTTGTCTTCATTTCTGCTTTTATTTCTTAAAAAAAAATAGCATTTATTTATTTTTGAGGGGGGGAGAGGGGCAGAGAGAGAGAGGTGAGACACAGAATCCGAAGCAGGTTCCAGGCTCTGAGCTGTCAGCACAGAGCCTGACTTGGAGATCTAACTCAAACTCACCAAAGGTGACATGACCTGAGCTAAAGTTGGATGCTTAACCCACGGATCCACCCAGTGGCCCGTCCCTGCTTTTAAAGGCTTGTGTTGTTGTATTGGATCCTCCCAGGTAATTTTAGAGAATCTCCTTATTTTCATATCAACTGATAGTAACCTTAATTCCATCTGCAAAGTCCTTTCATAGTAGTACCTAGATTACCTGTGGGAGTGGGGGTGGGGGATGGGATGGGCATCTTGGAGAACTTCCTTAGACTTTTGCCTACTAGAATATATACATACAAAAAGCAAGAGAGTGATTTTCTGTAACAAAGCCAACCATAGAAATTATGCCAGTACCTTATTCCATTGCCACATACAACTAGAATTCTTCCAACTCTGCTTGAAAGCCAACTTTGGCATCTCACTCGGAAGGAAAGGCAAAGTCCTCATGATGGTCTATAGAGCTGTGCAGGATCTGACCAGCACTGCCTCTCACCTGTGCTCTGCGTCTGTTCTCTCACCCAATACTCTAGTCCAGTCCAGACTCCCAGGACTCCCTGCTGTTGTCCCAGGCTTGGCTGCCACCTCTTGGCTTTGTACTTGCTATAATCTCTCCTTCCCATGTCAATATCGCTTTCTCTCTACCCTAACTGAAGTCATGATTCAAATGTGACTTTCTCAGTATGGGTATTCCTGGCCATCCTTCTTACAACTGAAAGCATTGTTCACCCCATACGCTTCCTGTCGCTCTTCCCCACCATTTCCTCCCCTTCCCTCCAGCAGTTATCAACTGCTAATCAGTTAGTTTTTTATTTGACAGGCTTTATAAGGCAGGAATTTTCGGCTGTCTTGTTCTCTGGTATATCCCAGTCTTTAGAATAGTATTTGGCATATGGTAAGCACTCAGTAATAATTTGTTAAAATAATGCTGAATTAATTAAAATAATGAGCCAGATTCTCATTCTCTGAATTGCTAATTCTTTATCCAGTGAGAAAGTGTATATCTTTGTGAGTTGCTTAAGTTCATTACCTACTCTGTTCCCTGCCCTATTTTATCAATAAAATAACGAAATAAACTTCTTCACCTCCTCCTATTTCTAAACATTTTCTTCTGTGTATATTTTTCCTCTCAGTTTATCATGAATAATTCTTTTTTTATGCTTATTTATTTATTTTTTGAGAGAGAGAGAGCGTGCACAAGCAGGGGAGGGACAGAGAGAGAGAGAGAGGGAGACACAGAATCTCAAGCTGGCTTCAGACTCTGATATGTCAGCTTAGAGCCCGACGCTGGGCTCGAACCCACGAACCATGAGATCATGACGTAAGATGAAGCTGGATGCCTAACCGACTGAGCCACCTCAATCATGAATAATTCTTAACTTCAAGTTGTAGAAAACTTATAAAAGATTTAATAAGTGGCCCCCAAAAGGTAATGGCATATCTGTTTCTATATTCAATGTACTCCAATTGTCACCTGTTTTTCTCTTTTAATTTAATAATATCAATGTGCTACATTAAATGCACTTTATATACTTAAAAAGAATTTTTTTTTAACGTTTATTCATTTTTGAGAGACAGAGATAGAGCAGGAGCGAGGAAGGGGCAGAGAGAGGGAGACACAGAATCTGAAACAGGCTCCAGGCTCTGAGCTGTCAGCACAGAGCCCGACGTGGGGCTTGAACTACTGTGAGATCCTGACCTGAGCCCAAGTCGGATGCTCAACCGACTGAGCCACCCAGGCGCCCCTACATACTTTTTATAAAACCTTCCTTAGCATGTAATACATCTGGTCCAATGTGAAGAAAGAAATGTTACCAAGCAATCGATTGCTGCTTTAAGCATTGGCAGTTTAGGCAGTTCGGTGCCTTTCTGTAACTACAGCACTTTGTTTTGTCCTGGTAACTAGCTGCATGCATTCTATCTCATTCGTCCTGGGTTTTCTCCCATGATGTCTGCCGGTATGCAGTAGCAGTTAAATGTAGATGTTCTCCAGTTTCTGTCTGTCACTGTCTTGTGCTCTCATGCTGACCTTTTGCTTGGCAGCCTTGTGAAGTCTAGTGACATCAGCTATTCACTCTATACTGTCTTCTTCCAAACCTGTATGTCCAGGCCCACACCATCATGAGCTCCAGATCTGTGCATTAGTGAAAGCCCTTCGAACTCCATGTGTCAAAAAGAAGCTCACCTACCCCCCTCTGCTCCTATTCCTTTGTTATTCTATCTCTCGTAATCCTACCTCCAGCTTTTCAGTCACCAAATTTAGAAACCACGAAAACGTGTTTGACATCTCCTCTGGGCCCTTTCTTCCCACACATCTGATCACATACGAACCCCCTGGGATTCTACTGAAATAACTTTCCAATCAATTCCCTTCTTTCCATTGCGATAGCTTCTTTACTAATGCAGGTACTTACCTAGACGACTACTATACCAGTCTCCTAACCAATCTATTAGCTGCTAGTTTCTACCTCATTCTCTACTTTTTGTATTTGTTCTATAGAATTTTTCCAAAACATAGATCAAAGCATGGCAGCACGCTGAATTAAAAAGCATCGTAAGTTTTAGCATGGTACTCAAGACCTTCCCAACTGGAGCCCAAACTCATTGAAAAACCAAACCCACCCCTCAATCCCAGAAAAGATCCAGAATCTCTGTATCCTCAACTCTGCTGCATGTTTGTTCGTTTCCTTTGCTTCTCTGGTCAATCTGTATGCACAGAATCTTTGACATCACAGAACATCCACACTACCCCTCATAATCACTGCCAACACCATCAACTTACTTTCCTATCAGCACAGCGCAGCTATGCAATGCGACGGGTTTCTTAAATGACTAAATAGGTACATCCAACAATGTTGGAGGGGTGGAAAAAGCTTTCGCTCTCCTTTTGGGCGTTGTTAATGATGACACCTCAGCTGATCGTGTTTTCTGAGAACAAGGAGAATCCTGATAGAGGGAACCCTCTCCCTCCCGGCAGATCATCACAAGAGGTAATTTGGGACAGCTTTCCTTGCTGGGGATAGTTAGGGTAGAAGGGCTTCTGACCCTGTCACTGCTGCTAATTTTAAGCATCATTCTCTCCCCTTTATGTTCATGACAGCCTAAGTGTCATCACTGTCTCCTGCGCTGAACCCTCTGAACTCACGTTATGATGGGGTTGTTCCTAAGAGGTCATTGTCCCAACCAACATCTTTCATTCAGTTTCTTTTTCTCATCTTCAAGATAAACACTATGGACTGGTTTATTATATATACATTATTTTATTAATTCAAGTTAAGTCCTTCAAATATACAGATGAGTGTGGCAGCAAAGAGAACAAACAGTCACACATTCAACTCTAAATAAAATCTGGACATTTTGCCAATATTTGCTTCAGAATTAAAGAAGTGAAACATTACAGATATAGTGGAAGCTCCTTGTATAACCTTATCCAGTCCTTTTTCTCCTTCTTCCCTGAGGTAATCCCTTCCACAGAACTTGGTATTTATTATTTCTAGTCATGTTTTTATTCTATTTCTACATATGTATGAATCCTAAATAAAAACTTTGCATGTTTTCAAACATGAGTCTCTACATATAATTCTGCTTTTTTTTTTTACTCAATGTTGTTCTCGGATTTTATTCCTATGAATACATATAGCTCCGGGTTATTCATAGAAATTCAATGTACTATTTCATTGTATGTATTTCATTAGTCATTTTTTAAAATTTATTTTTTTTTAATTTTTAATATTTATTTTTGAGGGAGAGAGAGACAGAGTGTGGGTGGGGGAGGGGCAGAGAGAGAGGGAGACATAGAATCGGAAGCAGGCTCCAGGCTCTAAGCTGTCAGTACAGACCCCGACGTGGGGCTCGAACCCATGAACCGTGAGATCATGACCTGAGCCGAGGTTGGATGCTTAACCAACTGAGCCACCCAGGTGCCCCAGTCATTCTTTTTTTTAAGTCAATTGCATAGTTTTAATATTACCAACTATATTATAATTAATATTTTTGCCTGTGTCTCATTTTGTGCATGTATCAGACTTCCTCTTCGATGTATTTTATAGGAGCAGTTGTTATGTTGCATGATTTGTACAAAATCTAACCACCTAGATCCCAAAAGACAGCACCCCCAAAATGGTGGCCGTGAGTTCTTCATGCTCTACAGTCTCATCACCACTTAAAATTGTCCAACTTCTAAATTATGGTCAATGAGAACTATATCAACTTTACTGTTGTTTTAAGTATTGCGGTTGAGTTCAGTAGATGGATTGGCCATTTTGGTTTCTTTTCTGTGAATTTCCTGTTCATCTCCTCTCTCTTTGGAAAAAAGTTTTTTTTTTTCCATTTATTTTTTTTTGCATTTTCTAATTTTTTGGATATTAATCTTTTATCAGTTACATGAAAGTTAAATATATTCTCATAGGTTGGGCTTGCCCTTTCATTTTTTTAATACTACCTTTTCAAGCAGTTTTAAGTTCATAGAAAAATAGCACAGAAAATACAGAGTTCCTATATACCCCATCTCTGCCAGCATAGTTTCTCCTAGTATTAACAGCTTGCTTTATTGTGGCATATTTGTTATGTTTGATGAGCCAATATTGATAAATTATTATTGACCAAAATCTATAGTGTACATCAGGGTTCACTCTCTGTGATGTAAAATTCTGTGCATTTTGACAAGTGCATAATCTCACGTGTCTCCCATTGTAGTAGCATACAGAATGGTTTTCCTGCCCTAAAAATGCCCTGTGCTTCTCCTCCCTTTTTCCCTCCCTTCTTCCTCACCACTGAATCCCTGGCAATCAACAGTCTTTTTACCATCTCCACAGTTTGGCCTTTTCAGAATGTCATATTGCTAGAGTGATACAATATGTTGTCTTGTCAGATTAGCTTTTCCACTTAGCAATATGCTTTTAAGAGTCCTCTGTATTTCTGTGGCTTGGTAGCTCATTTCTTTTTATCACGGAACAATATTCCATTTTACAAATGTACCATATTTTGTTTATCAATTTAGCCATTAAAGGACATCTTGGTTGCTTCGATTTGGGGCAGTTTTGAATGTGTGTTAGAAATATTGCTGTGTAAACTTTTGTATGGTTCTGAATTTTCAGGCGATTTGGATAAATATCTAGGAGTGCAATCGCTGAATCATATGGCCCATCTATGGTTAATTTTGTACGGGCTGCCAAACTATCTTCCAAACAATGAATGAGAGTTCCTGCTGCTCCACTTTGCCCTTCCACATTTGATGTCAGTGTTTTTGGCTTCTGACAGGTGTTTTGCATTAACCTTGTTTCTTATTTTCTGTATTTTATAATGCTTTAGACCTTGAGGCTTTACTGACAGGGAGAGACTTCTCCTCCCAGGACTAGCTAACTCCTAGACGCAGCAAATAATTACCTTGTGATCACATCTTTCATATGCAAACCAACCAATCCGAAACCCATAACCCCAACCATCTTTATAAAACTTTCACATGCCAAATCAATATTCTTCTGACATAATCAACCCAGGGCCCCGGTACCAGACCACTCATGACAGCCTCTACACCCCAAGCCTGCTGAAATCATTCAAACTAACCAATCCTGCGCCTGATTGTCTTGCCACACCAGTTTTTTCCTGTGAGAACCATGATAAAGGCTACTGCCCATGCTTTTCTCTTGCCCTCTCTGCCTCGTGCTTGAAAATATGCACCCCCTGTATGGCCCTCTGTAGTGTGCTGTGCCTCCTGTTTCTAGGGATCTGTGAGTATAGAAACTTCTTTCACGGAAGTCATCTCTGTGTCTACTTGTCCTACCATAGCTAATTAAACAAATCCTACGTACATTTAAAGCATATGTAGTGGTGTCTCATTATTGTTTTAATTTGCACTTCCCTGATGATATATAATGTTGAACATATTTCCACATGCTTATTTGCCATCTGTATATTTACTTTGGTGAGTTATCTGTTCGGATATTTCACCCATTTTAAAAACTCAGCTGTTTTCTTATAGTTGAGTTTGAGTTTTTTTGTTTTGTTTTGTTTTGTTTTATATAGTTTGATTATAAGTCCTTTATCAGTTATGTGCTTTGCACAGAATTTTTTCCCAGTCTGTGGCTTGTCTTTTCATTTTCTCAACAGAACCTGTGGTAGCACAGAAGTTTTTTTTTAACTTTAATGAAGTTCAATTTATCAGTTTTTTTCTTTCATGCATTGTGTTTTTGGTGTTGTATCTAAAATGTCATTGTCAAACCTGGATTTTCTTTTCCAAATTCTCGACATTTTATAGTTTTGCATTTACATTTAGACTTATGATCCATTTGCGTTAATTTTTATGAGAGGTGTAAGGTCTGTATCTAGATGATGATGATGATGATGATTTTTTGCATATGGATGGTCAGTTGCCCCAGAACCATTGGCAGAAAAGACTATCCTTTCTCCATTGAAATGCCTTTGCTCCTCTGTCAAAGATATATTGGCAATATCTGTGTAGGTTTACTTCTGGACTCTCTATTTTGTTCCATTAAAATGTTTGTTTATTCTTTTACTAACACCATACTGTCTTGGGCACTGTTGCTTTATAGTAAGTTTTAAAATTGGATAGTGTCAATCCTTCAATTTTTATTTTTCAGAGTTATGTTGGCAATTGTAGCTCTTTTGACTTTCTATGTAAACTTTAGAATTGGCTTTTCAATATCTACAAAATATCTGCATGGGATTTTTATTGTGGTTGCATTTAATCTGTAAATCAAGGTAGGAATAATTAACATTCAATAAATTTGGGTCTTCTTATCCATAAACATGGAATATGTATTTATTTAGATCCTCTTTGTTTTTTTTTTTTTTTTCCCTCAGAGTTTTATAATTTTTCTTATATAGATCTGGCTCATATTCTGTTAGATTTATATGTAAGTATTTAATTTGGGGTGGTGCTAATGTAAATGCTGTTATGTTTTGATTCCAAATTCCAATTGTCCATTGCTGGTATATAGGACATATAAGAAATAGTTGCCTTTTGTATATGAACTTTGTATTCTGAAACTTTGCAATAATTGTTTATTAGTTCCAACCATTTTTTTGTTGTTGTTGTTGTTGAATCTTTTGAATTTTCTGCATAGACAATCAAGTCATCTGCAAAAAAAAGATGGTTTTCTTTCTCCCATCTCAATTTGTATACTTTTTTTTTTTGTTTTTTTTCATTTCTGGACTCTGAATTAGCAAAGATTTCCGGTATGATGTTGAATAGGAATGACTCAGGAAATTGTATCATGAATTAGTATTGGATTTTGTCAAGTGCTTTTTCGGCATCTGTTGATAATTATCATATTATTTTTCTTCTTTATACTGTTCTTTAGACCACATCAGTTGAGTTTTTGAATGTTGAACGAGCCTTGCACACCTGGAATTAATATGACTTGGTCATGGTATCTAGTCCTTTTTACATATTGTTGGATTAAATTTGCCATTATTTAATGCTTATTTATTTATTTTGAGAGAGAGAGAGAGGGAGAGAGAGCATGTGAGCGTGGGAGAGGCAGAGAGAGAGGGGGAGAGAGAATCTCAAGCAGGCTCAGTGCTGTCAGCACAGAGCCTGATGCAGGGTTCAATCTCATGACTATGAGATCATGATCTGAGCCAAAATCAAGAGTCCAATGCTTAACTGACTGAGCCACCCAGACACCTCTGCTCTTTTTTTTTTTTTTTTAAGAATTTCTGCATAGATGTGCACGATGTCATGGGAGACATTGGTCTGTAATTTTGCTTCTTTTTATTGTATTTTAATATTAGAGTAATTCAGGCCTCATAAAATGAGTTAGGGGTGTTTTCTCTGCTTTGTTTTCTGGAAGAGTTTGTAGAGAATTGGTATTGTTTCTTCTTTAAATGATTGAATTCACCAGTGAAACCATCTGGGCCTGGTGCCTTCTGTTTTGGAATATTATTAATTGTTGCTTCAACTTCTTTAATAGATACAGGTTTATTCAGAATATTTATTTATCTTTGCATGAGTTTTTGTAGACTTTGTCTTTCATGGAATTTGTCCATTTCATTTAAGTTATTAAGTTTGTGAGACATAGACTTGTTCATAATATTCTTTATCATCCTTTTTAATGTCCATGGAATCAGTGATGATGGCTCCTTTTTCATTTGTGATATTAGTAATTTGTGTTTTCTCTCTTTGTAACCTTGTTTCATGTGGCTAGAAATTTACCAATGCTATTGATTTAAACGTAAGTATTTAATTTTCAAATCTTTTCAGTAGGAGTGTATTGGTAAGTATATTGGCTTTTATCATTCAATTAGAATTACTTCTTAATATCCTGTGACATAAAAACTAAATTGTAAAGATAACTAGATCCTACACACCTTCCATAAAATAGTATGGGAAAGGGTGAAGGGAAAGAGAGGAAACATTTATATACATACAAATACTTTTATAAGAAGCTATTACTATTCTCATTTTTCAACTAGTCATGAGGCCTTAAATAGTATTTCAGACTTCATTTCTCCTCTTCATGTTTTCCTTGTTTTCATTCACTGCTTCAGCCGGTTTGTATTCTTTACCTGATGATTTTACTTAGCTATTCATTCTTAAAATTGTCTTTGCCATTAGAAGTTTCAGCACTATTTAATTGAAGTAAACATCCATTAATTTCCTTCCTTGCTCTGAAAGTATAAATAGATACCTCGAAGATTTGTGTGGCACCTACTAGATATTTCCTTGATAATCCCAATCAATCTTCCCATCCCTAGTGATTTTAAAATGTCTGCAAATTCTTCCTTTAGCAAATATAATTCTTTGCTTCTTGAATATGGGCTGGCTTTAGTGACTCACTTTTATGAATATAATGTTGCAGAAATGACAGAGATCAAAGAAGGTGACACTTCTTCCATCTGAATTTCAGCCCTCAGTTTTTGAGCCACATTAACTGAAGCTGAATAGAACAGAGACAGATGTCCCAGCTAAGCTCTGCCCAAATTTCAGATTTGTAAACAAAACAAATATTGTCATTTTATATCACTGTATTTTGAGATAGTTTATTACTCAGTAATAGAAGACATGTTTTCGTACTTGGAAGTAGGTTGTTGTCATAACATAAACTTAAAATATGTTGCAGTGACCGTGGAATTGGGTTATAAATGGTATCTGGAGGGGTCAGGAAGATAATGTTAGTGAAAACTTAAACCCCTTGAAGGGATTGTTAGCAGAAGACTGATGACCCATGGAAAGGCTATGGGTGAGGCTTAGCAGAAAGTGAGGAAAATATTATTGTAAGCCAGGAAACATGAGGCTCCTGCTTTGTGGTGGTGGAAAGTTTAGCAATATTTTTGCTTGAAGTAATATGGAAAATAGAAAATACACTCAATGAAGTGGATGATCTAGCTAAGGATAATTTTAAGCACAGTATTGAAGGTATTTCCTGGTTTTTTTCTAGCCACTTACAGTAAAATATTAGAAGAAAGAGAGATTAGCCAAAGGAAGAAATGTTAAGGATCCAAAATTTACTTTATTTAAAAAATAAAAACAAGCTGTTTTTTTTATACTCAGTCTTTCCAGATGGCAAACAATGCTAAATGAAAAGAAAAAGCTTCTGGGTAGATATGAAATATAAGTTCCTGTCAGGAATATAGTCTAAAGATTAAGCATAGGGCAGAAGTTTAAAACCCTTCGATAGAACCTGAAAAAGATTTAATTTGGTACCTCAAACAGACCAACGTCCCTCTAGTAATAGAGGCGTAACAACATGGAAAGGCCACATACATCTCTTCCAATTCCAGACCCATCTGATGTACCAGCCTGCAGCCAGCCATATAAATTATTGAGCTCTGAGTTGATTCCAGCCTAGGCTTTGTACCATCTTAGTGGACTCCGCAGAGCAGAGGTAATGTTTCCCTAAGCCTGCCCAGTTGAAGATTTTTGGGCAAACTAGATGTTATTATTTCTTGAAGTCCCTGATTTGGGAGTAGCTTGCTACAGAGTGATACACAATCAGAGCACCAGGAAGTATAGCAGTCCTGTGCTTTGCTTGTTGATTCCCTGGCATGACATGCCTCAGCTTTCAGTTCAACGGAGGAATTATTACTCAAGATTACGATTATTGTTATTATTATTATGCATTCTGGTGGAAACATTCTTTGTTGGTAACTAGGACTTCTAAACTAGGAGCAGCAAAGGTGTAGAGATGTGAAGCGACTTGCTTTCTAGTGGACTATTTAGGGTTATCAGTGCTATTTCTTTTTTTTTTTTAATTTTTTTTTAACGTTTATTTATTTTTGAGACAGAGAGAGACAGAGCATGAACAGGGGAGGAGCAGAAAGCGATAGAGACACAGAATCTGAAACAGGCTCCAGGCTCTGAGCTGTCAGCACAGAGCCCGACGCAGGGCTCGAACTCACGGACTGTGAGATCATGACCTGAGCTTAAGTCGGACGCTTAACCGACCAAGTCACCCAGGCGCCCCTATCAGTGCTATTTCTATTTCTATCCCTTGGTTATTGGTCTCATGCATGCTGGTAATGTGAGAAATGGCAACTTTTTGTGGCACAGAACATGAAGTGCCTCTTGTGGGACCCAGTTTGCCAGATTTAGCAAATAATAATATAAGATTCCAAGTTTCATCCGAATTTCACATAAGCAAAGAATATGTTTTTAGTATAAGGATGTTTCATGCAACATTTGGGTTATACTATACTAAAACAATTTATTCATGACCTGATATTCAAATTTAACTGAGTGTCCTGTATTTTATCTCAAAATCCTATATAGAATAAACAAACTTCTTTATTCAGCCTAACTTCACAAAACATTACCCCCAGCTGGCTATTCCACCATGGTATAAAACCAACTGCTCTGGACAATGAGGTACATGCTAAATTTAGTGAAATCTATCAATATATCCTCATTACCTCACTTCTTTTACTATAAGATTATTCATCAAAATAATATTGTAAAATACATTTGGCAGAGAATAAGACATTCTTTGAGTAGATGGATGGAGACAAGCTCAGAAGAATTCTGAATAGTCAACAAAAGTCTTTATTTGGGAATGTTTATTCCAAGAAAGGTAACTAACTTCCTTTTGAGAATCACTCTTGTCCAATACGGTAAGTCTGCCTCTAGCCTGGGTGATCTCCCTGGGCTATGGCTCCATATCAGCAGCTCAAACAGGACCCACAAAGTATAAGTAAATTGAAAGAGGAAATGGCTCAGACTCATTGTGTCTACTTATGCTGCACTGTCTTCTCTTCTTCAAGTAAATCCTATGCCCTAATGGGTGTTTTTCTACAAAGTGTTCACTGAAGAAAAAAAAATTTTAGCCTACTTTGAAGATGCTGAATGGGCGGCTGGGTGGCTCAGCTGGTTAAGCATCTGACTTTGGCTCAGCTAATGATCTCATGGTTTGTGAGTTTGAGCCCCGAGTTGGGTTCTGTGCTGTCAGTTCAGAGCCTGGAGCCTGCTTTGGATTCTGTGTCTCCCTCTCTCTCTGCCCCTCCCCCACTCACGCTCTGTCTCTATCTCTGTCTCTCAAACTATGAATAAATGTTAAAAAAAATAATTTAAAAAAAGATACTGCTGTCCATTGTGGGCTATGGTGACCTCACGGCCCCACAGAGGATTGCTCTGAAGGACAGTGGGGAAGGCAGAGACTCTCAGGTCCAGAGTTAGAAGCAGTTCTTCTGGCTGTCCTATTTTTCTGGAGGAATACATGGTCAAGAGGTATGGATCTACGCTGTTTAGGAAACAGTAGGTAACGATCTGTATATAGGGTCAGGGACCTCAACTGAACACGACCGTAGATGGGGAAGTTATTGTCAAGATGGCGTGAGGAAGAAGTATGTGGATGTTTCTATGAGTAAGGCTTTTAATGATTAGGTAGAGACTTGTTTTGTATATCTTATTTACCTCTGCCATATGACCGACCCCTCAGTGCTTACTTGAATAAAGATAAATAAAATAGCAAAAATGTGGGGATAAGGGGTTATGAATGTTGTCTTAGCTAGAGTAGGTTCGGCAGTGTTAGCAAACAGACCCTCAAATTTACAATGGCCCAAACATAATGAAGATGTACTTGTCATACTCATCACCATCCAAGGCACATTTTTTTTTGGTAGGTAAGTGGCTCAGTCCCATAAAAGACTTCCATGTTTACTGGAATGTATGCTAACTTTTTCTAGTGAATATGTAAAAGAATATGGTCAGGGCAGTCTATTTAAACAGCAACAGAATGCTATAGTTACCAAGCAAATAGAGAGAGAATCAAATGTTGCCTAGAGTCCTACAAAATTTTTATTCAGTAGTAGCGACACTCTGGAAATTATTTCTGATGTTTTGAATTTTTTAATCTTTTCAAATATCCCATTAGTATAGTATTGGAAAGTATTTCTAGAACACCGAGAGACACTGAAACCATTCATAGACATTGGTAGAATGATTTGTTAACACACCCATCTTATCGGCTAGACTGTGCATTCCCCTAGAACAAAGACCATTTTATTTGTCTTTGATTATCATTCTTCAGATAGTGCCCCGTGGAGTGAAGGTTCAGTGAAATTAAGTGCATTCACCCCAAAGAAATGATGTATTCCTTTTAGAGAATGTATGTAAATGGACTCAATGACAAAGCATCAGACTGAGAAGATTCGAGCTAATATTGAAAACAGAATCTTGAAGTCTTGACTTTTGTGTCCTCAACACCTGCCACAAAAGCAGTGCTGCGTTTGTTTCTTAGCTGAGTTAAATCTGGTCAGGGTCTAGGAGATTTTGCTTCCTGATGGATATCTAGTTCACGATAGAAAAGCACCCCGTGTCCAGGTGGGGTGTATGAAGAGTAACATGAAAAACAAAGAAAATAAAATCTACTTGGTACAACTGTCTTTTTATAAGATGCGGAAAAAGTGCTTTAAACCACACTGTATTAGGAAACTGCTAAAAAAAATGGAAAGAAAAAAGAGCTTACCATATGCATTAGGCAAATTCAATTTGCACATAAATTAGAAACTTGAGTAGCAACAATTTGAAGAGTGGGAAAGAAAAGCTACTGTATCAGCAGGTTTACAATCTAGGCAGTTTGGTATCTTGACTGAGTTATAAATAATGAAACCTCAATCTGTTCTTCAAATATATTTTATGAATAGTTTAGAATTTTTAGAGCACGCGTCATAGGTTCAGAAATAAAGTCTAATTAACTAAAGGGGAATGTACTAGCACAAAAACATTCTGACTTCATAAAAAAAATTCTTCGATGTGCGGATTAAAATGGGTCATGCTCACACCTACAAAATACTGCTAATTTTTAAAGATGTATTTAGCTTCAGGTTACAGGCTTGTCATGAACTACGCATGCCATTCTGAGAGAGGCTTTTCTTTTATGGCTTTCATATGACATGGTCAATATTTTCTTAGTTCCTGTTTATTTGTCAGAAGTACAGACAGACAAATTTTACACTTTTCAGAAACAGATTCTAATCTCTTCTTTGATGTTATTTCTGAGAGAAATCCTGTATAAAGTGTGACTTAAAACTCCCTGACATTTAAAATTCTTATAGAGAGGGCCGCATGGGGATCAAGCCACCGCTGGGCTAAGTGACTTACTATTGTTCTAGAGGAGTAGTAAATAGCATGAGTCACATTTCTGTTTTCAGTTATCTTCCATTGAGAAAATTGCAACTTTCTATGCTAAAGAAAATGCTAGAAGAGAATTATGATGATTTATGCCTGAGGCGACATGGAGACTCTGGCTATGGGAGATATTGCTGGCTGTTCACCAAAATCTTTTGTTCTTCTTCCTAAACACATGGCTAGATTATATTTCCCAGCCTTTCTTGCAGTTAGATGTGGGCATTTGTCTTCATCTAACCAATGGAATGTGAGTGGCATCTCCAAGTAAGACACCTAAAAACTCCCTTGTGGGCCCTGTTTTCTTTCCCCTTCTGCCTGCTCAGTGTAGATGACAAGACTGTAGGAGATAGGGGTGCCACAAGATGGAAAGATTATTCTAAGTGAATCACCATCTGGAGGACAATTCTCAGTTGGTAAAGGGTATGTATTTCTTGGGCTCTAAGGGAATGAAAAATAAATTCCCATTGTGTTTGAGTATGTATATAGTGTTTGAACATATATTATTAATAATATATATTAATATGTGAGGGGCGCCTGGGTGGCTCAGTGGGTTAAGCATCCAACTCTTGATTTTGGCTCAGTTCATGATCTCAGGGTTCATAGGTTCGAGCCCCGAGTCACGCTCTGCACTGACAGTGCAGAGACTGTTTGGAATTCTCTCTCCCTCTCCCTTTTCTTCTGCCCTTCCCCCTCTCCCACTTGGGTGTATACTCGCTCTCTTTCTCAAAACAAATAAGTAAATTAAAAAAAAAATAATATACATACGTATAACATATGTATATATATTTATACTATTTTTAGTATGAGTCTATCCTAATATACCTAGTTACAATAATTTTCTCATGTCTTAATTCATTGTTGGATAGGGAGTAAACATAGACTGGAAAAAAACCTACCCTTATAGGCTGGGTGACACCATGTCCTTGCTTGTAAAGCAAACTCTGCAGGTTTAACTGGGGGTTCTTTACTAAACGCTTAACAAGGGCAAACGTGAGCTTTGGTCAGGTAGCGGATGCCGTTCGGGGCACTGGGAGGTTGTGATGTGCCCTGGAACACACTGTGACTTAGTAGCAATGGTATCTAGATTCCTAGGTTCCAGTTGTCTATTTTATGTCCTAGGATTTCCAGGTTTTTAAAGCTTTGGCTCCGTCATACTGTAATGTAAAAACCCATTCCAAAAGCAACAAGGAGAACAGTTTCTCTTTTGTAGAAAACTCTTACACATCTCCATTTGTAGGCAATGTTTTTGTTTTAGTGTATTTTTTTTGTTGCTGTCACTGATATGCTAATGATATGCTATTGCTATCTGGAACGCATTCAGCTACACACCAGTGATTTCATTTTTGTGCAGAGAAGCAAAAACCTGAGACTTTAGCAATGATTCCAGTCTTTTGCTCAGTGAAGAAAGGCCGGGAGGCACAGATTTAGATACGCATATACAAAAAAAAAAAAAAAAAAAGAAAAGAAAAGAAAAAAAAAAGGAGAAGAAAAGAATGGTGATAATCTTATTAACCTTGAGTTTTTCATCTCCTTTGAGTCTTCGTGTTGCAGAGTGAGAATTCTGGCAGGTGGTGGCCAAACTTTAATTCTGTTGATTTCCTACCACCCCAGTACCCTTTAAGGAAATTAAAGACAGACACCACGATATGGATACAAATAAGAAACTGAAATTTCAAAAAAAGAAATGTTTAAAACAGTGTGCTGTTAACCAAAATGAAAATTATTCTGTATTGCTATCAATACTTGTTAAAGAGTTAAAACGCATGACCATGTGACACATATATATGTGTGTGTGCATATATGGTTGTGTGTGTGTGTGTGTGTGTGTGTGTGTATGGGATTCCCCTGCTTTCTGAAATTTCACACTACACTACTTTACTTTTAGGGAAGACCTACATCGGTAACTGCTAACCAAAAGAAACCCAAAAAGTATTCTTGCTTTTAGGAAAAATTCCATTACTATTCTAATGTAGGTCTACTATAGAAACGAAGTGGCTAATGCCTGCATCCTTCATCCTTTAACATCTAATTTCTAAAATAATCCTCAGAGGGGCGCCTGGGTGGCTCAGGTCATGATCTCACGGTTCATGGGTTTGAGCCCCGCATTGGGCTCTGTGCTGAACGCTTGCCCAGAGCCTAGAGCCTCCTTTGGATTCTGTGTCTCCTTCCCTCTGTGCCCCTCCTCCACTTGCATTCTGTCTCTCAAAAATAAATAAATGTAAAAAATAAAAAAAATAAATAAATAAAATAATCCTCAGAGAAAATTCCATATTTTGGAAGAATAAGACACTGCACATATTTGTGTGTTCCACTAATCATCCCTCAAGAAGCAGTTGAAAATATTTTCATGTCAATCTGAGAGACATTTCATGAGGGGCGCCTCGGTGGCTCAGTCGGTTAAGCTTCCGACCCTTTTTAAAATTTTTCTTTTTTAATGTTTATTTACTTTTTGAGAGAGAGACAGAGTGAGAGCAGAGGAGGGGCAGAGAGAGAGGGAGACACCAAATCTGAAAACAGGCTCTAGGCTCTGAGCTGTCAGCACAGAGCCCGATGCAAGGCGCAAACTTACGAATCATGAGATCATGACCTAAGCCAAAGTCGGGTGCTTAATCAACTGAGCCACCAAGGCGCCCCTAAACTTCCCACTATTGATTTCGGCTCAGGTCATGATCTCACAGTCTGTGGGTTTGAGCTCTGTGCTGAAGGCATGGAGACTGCTTCGTATTCTCTGTCTTCCTCTCTCTCTACTCCTCCCCTCTTTTACAATAAATATGTAACCTTAAAAAAAAAAAAAAAAGACGTTGCCTGAAAGCCAACTATATGCCTCAAAGACACTGTGCTAACTGGTGGAGAAACAGGTGTGAATAAGACATACAGCATGTCTTCAACCCGTAGAGAGGCTCTCTCTGATTAATCACAAGTGAATGTTAATTGCATTCTACCTTATTGAGGACAAGTGATAGCTTTCCTGTGATTTTCCTTGCACATCTGTAAACTAAATACTGCTATTCATACAACTATCGGGAAGTTGTATAAACCATGTTTTTGGAATTAGAAAGTTGGGTTCAGGTTCCTGGTGTCAACACATATAGCTCTATGTTGGGCAAGTTCCGGGCAGGCATGTTAATTTTACTTGTCTCAGGTTCCTCATCTGCAAATGTATATAATACATGAAACTAACATACATAAGTGACTTAGCAAGCACTGGATACATGGAAAGTGATTGTAAACAGTAGTGCTAGAGGAAGGAGGAATACTATCCACAAACAATGTTGGAGCATTGGGCAAATAGCGGAAAAAATTACTTCAGTTTTAGTACAAGTTGTACATGTTGCATTTTCAACATATGTAATTTCATTTACTCTTCACAGATCTCCTTTGGGGGTCAAAGAACTCAGCCTTTCCAGAGAGGAAGCTGAGTTTCAGAGTGGTTGAGGTTTACCCAAGATCATCCAATCAATAAATGGCAGGCACGGAGATTTTGACCCAAATGTGTATGATCCCACCACACCCCAGAGCCCTACTGAAAAGTTAAATTGTTAAGCAATGGCAAAGGTTATCAGGAGTGAAAACACACAAATCAGTCTGAAAAAAAGAAAAGACAGATATCAATGAACCATCCAAGTTAAGACGGAAATTGCATCTTTAAAGTCAGCTTCTTTAAAGGTCAGTTTCCACTTAAGGACCATATTACGTATATTCCCTGCAAGCAGAGCTGAAGACCTAGAGACTCTCTGAAAGTGTGTGCGCCGTCCAACCTGTACCATCGTGTGTGTGGTCCTCAGTAGAGCTTTCCTCTAGTCTTTGACACGACACAGCTCTTCGATGCAGATAGAGTATGCTGCTATTCATGGGTGCTATTTGCACGTAAGTATCCGACCACATGGTGACTGGGGGTTAATAATCCCACTAGTTACAGTTTGCAAGTGTATTGCTTTGAGAGACTTCGAGTGAAAGAGGGCATAGTTGTGGGTGGGGACCATGGCTGGGAATATGCCTTGGGGGAAAATGGCTTCCTTTGGGTGATCTACAAGCAGCTTTGCCATATGATCAGAAAGGCTTCTTTCCCTTCTTATCTTTCTATTGTCCCTGAATTAAAATATTCCCCTTAACTGGTCACCAGTCTGTTCCCCAACACCAACCCCTCATACCATTTCACTCAGGACTGAGAAAACTCCACTCACCCCCTCGATGAAAGAAAGGGTTTCTGCATTTAATAAAGAGGGTCAATTACTCTTTAGGAGATGGTTTTCAGATTGAGGAAGGGACCTAACACTCAAATAATTTAAGAAATGGTGTTAGTTAGATGGAGCATGATGTTTTAGGTTTTTACTCCCTGAGATTTTAGTAATATTTAAAGTCCTTTGGAATATTTTATAGGAAAACAAATTTGCTGCTTACTGCCTGCATTCACTGAAATTGCAAAAAACAAAGACAAGAGTATATAACAATTGTCTAAAAGGGATTATTAGATCTTTTCTAAAGGATATTTGGGAATCCCTAAACTGTGAAAGTGGTCCTTTTGTTTCACAAGGCAGCCACTCACTAGTTATTTACCTCAAGCTAGAGATTTCTTAAAATTCCTTGTAAAATTGGACAGGTGCAAGTTGAGACAAGTGGCATTTAGCAATTTGACTGTGGAGCACATTTCCAAGACTAAAACTGATGGCAAATGTGTATACGTGATGTTTTAGAGAGTGCTATCCAACTGAGCTTTTCGGGATGAAGCAAATATTTTCTACCTACACCATCCAACATGGCGGCCACTAGCCTCATGTGGCTGGCGTGATTTTAATTAAACTTAATTCAAATATTTAGCTTTTGGCTACTGTACTGGATACTGCAGCCCGAGACTACTGATGCTATTTTATCATTGCTTTTCAGTGATGTAAGGAGATTAGTAAGATTGAGGGAACAGGGCTTTAAACTCTAGGAGACGATGCCAGCAGCCATTTTACCCTGCAGTTAGTGGCACCTACTCTGTGGATTTCCTTTTAGATGGAGACTTATTAATAATTCTGTAGTAGGCCAAGAAACTGTTCTTTGTTTAAATATGGCCATTTAAGAAAATTGTTGCTACATTTTCTAGCTGACTTAAATACTTTAACCTATCATTCATTTTTTTTTTTTTTTCAGGGATAAATTTGTTTTCAGATATATCCAATGATGGGGAGTCATGCCTCATGGGTCTGACAGGTTTCACATGAGAGCATGTTGACATATTTATTGGCTACCAATGGGTATAATAAAATGGGCACAATGAACAGAGGATAAGGTAGTTCATGTAGCATGTAGTCCCATTATTTTGCAATATAAAAAACCCTCATCTTATTGCGGATCAAAGAGCATTTCACAAATTCCCCAAACAAACATAAATAAGAAAAGAACCATAAAACTACATAACTCCATGAAATAATGTTCAGCAGCATTGGGAAATGTAATGGTTCAGCATTAAGTCATTAGATTGAACAGAATCAGTGCATGAAGAAGTCAAAAGTTTTAAGAACCCAATCGTCTGCCTGTATTTGTAATTCTTTTTCATCCCTACACGGAGAGACCAGTCTGCCCAAGAAGCAGCAAACTGTACATATTCTGGAGACACCAAAGGCTGTACTTGAGAAATGTGCCAGTCCCACTGCTCTGAGAAAATTCCTGCCTCGAAGGGGGGATTTGGATCTGAATCGCCTGAATCACTGTTAACAATCTGAGAGGAATAGAAGAAGGAAAATCAAGGAAACAAATTTCTTGGGAATGGAGTAATCCACACACAGATGTGGATCCATATCCAGCAAAGAATTCAACAATGACATCAACAGCAACACACACACACACACACACACACACACACACACGGGAATATTAAATTAAGAAAAATAGTTTCTTAGACTTCTCATAACAATTGAATTTGATGGTATAAGCAAAAGAATAAAGGAGACAATTATTTCTCACATTTTGACAGAAATTTATTAGTTGATTTCCCCCAATAAGACTTTTCTTTTTTGTCTTTTAAAAAAAATTTTAATATTGATTTATTTTTGAGAGAGAGAAAGAGACAGCATGAGCGGGGGAGGAGCAGGGCAAGAGGGAGACACAGAATCCAAAGCAGGGTCCTGACTCTGAGCTGTCAGCACAGAGCCTGATGCGGGGCTCAAACCCACGAGCTGTGAGATCATGACCTGAGCTGAAGTCGGACGCTTAACAACTGAGCCACCCAGGCGCCACACCTGCCCCTGCCCCCTGCCATAAGACTTTTCTAAAACCTTTTTTAAAAGGTACTTGGGAATAAATCATAAATAGGTGGAATTAATTAAAGCATGCTATATGAAATACAAAATGGAAAGAAATATCTGAATAATTCAGTTCATGAGCAGTTTTTTCTGCAATCTCTACATAGTCACCTTTATTTATTTCATTGACATTAGGTGTTCATGCACCGTCACATACATACAGCAAGCTTACAGATAAACTGGTGAGTATGGCTGTGGCATCTCAGCATAGGAATCAACGTTACCTTATATTTTCATCTTTGTTTCCTTGTAATTTGTATTTGAACTCATTCATCTTGCAAACTTGCAACTCCATACCCATTATATACTAATAATTCCTCCTCTCTTCTCTTAGCCTACCTTTTTATTTTTTGTTTCTATAATTTTGACTACTTTACATATTTCATATGAATGGAATCATACAGTCTTTGTGCTTTTGTGACTGGCTTTTCTCACTTAACATTAACGTCCTAGCATGGACGAATTTCCTTTTTTAAGGCTTCGTAAAAATATTCCATTGTATACCATTGTATTCCAAATGTATACCACATTTTCTTTATACATTCATCTGTTCATGAGTATCTGGGGTGCTTACACCTCTTGGTTATTGTGAATATTATCATATTCACAATATATTATATTATATTATATTGTATATTATATATATTATATTGTATATTGTATATATTATATATATTATATATTATATATATATTATATATATAATGAATATATTATAATGCCACAATGAATGTGGATGTGCAAATATCTTTTTGAGAGCCTGCTTTGAATAGTTTTGGATATATACCCAGAGGTGGATGATTTGATTATATGGTAATTCTATGCTTCATTTTCTGAGGAATTGTCATACTGTTTTCCATAAAGAATGCACCATTTTACATGTTCGCCAACAGTGCACAAGGGCTCCAATTTCTCCACGTCCTTGCCAACACTTATTATTTTCTGTTCTTTTGATAGTGGCTAACATAATGGGTGTGAGATGATATTTTATTGTGATTTTGATTTGTATTCCTCTTATGATTAATGATGTTGAACATCTATTTTTTAAAGAATGACTTATTTTATTATTATTATTATTATTATTTAGAGAGAGTGCAAGCAAAGGAGAGGGAATGAAGGAGAAAGAGAGAGAGAGACAGAGAGAGAGAGACTCTTAAGCAGGCTCCATGCTCAGCATGGAACCCAATGTGGGGCTTGATCTTGATCTTATGACCCTGTAATCATGACCTGAGCTAACAACGAGAGTGCGATGCTCAACTGACTGAGCCACCCGAACATCTTTTCATATGTACCATTTATTTATCTTCTTTGGAGAAATGTCTCTTCAATTCATTTGCCCATTTTTTAATCAGGTTATTCTTTTGCATTTGAGTTGTAGGAAGTCCTCATATACTCTAGATATTAATCCCTTATCAGATATGTGATTTGCAAATATTCTCTCTTATTCTAAAAGTTGTCTTTTTGCTTTGTTGATTGTTTCCTTTGATGTGCAGAAGTTGTAAGTTTGATATCTCATTTGTCTATTTTTGCTTTGTTTCCAGTGCCTTTGCTGTCAGGCCCAAGAAATCATTGCCAACCCCGATGTCTCGAAGCTCTATTTTCTTCGGGAGTTTTGGGTCTTACATTTGGGTCTTGAATCCATTGTGAGTTAATTTTGGTATATGATGTAAGGGTCCAAATATATTTTTTGCCTGTGGATATCCGGTTTTGCCAATATTATTGGTTGAAGACACTGTTCTTTTGCCATTGTGTAGTTTTGGAACCCATCTCAAAAATCATTTGGTCATGTATGCAAGGGTTCATTTCTGTGCTTTCTCTTCTGTTGCCCTGGTTTATGTAGCTGTCATGACGCCAATACCACATCATCTTGATTATTGTTGCCTGTGGTATGTTTTGAAATAAGGAAGTATGGGTCTTCCAAGTTGTTCTTTTTCAAGATTGTTTTAGCTATTTAAAGACCCTTGAGTTTCCTTATAAACTTTAGGATTTTTTTCTAGTTCTATAAAAAAAAAATGTCGTTACGATTGTGATATGTCTATGTCTACGAAAAAAATGTCTATGATTGCAGTGAATCGTAGATCACTTTAGGTAGTACGGGTCTTTAAACAATATTTAACTATGTTAAGTCTTTCCATCCAGAGGCATAGGATGTCTTCCCATTTATTTGCATCTTCTTCAGTTCCTTTCAGCAATGTTTTACTGTTTTCAATGTGTACGTCTTTTGTCTCCTTGGTTAACTCTTTTCCTGAGTATTTTACCCTTTGATGCTATAGTAAATGGGATTGTTTTCTTAACGTCCTTTTGAATCGTCCTCCTCTGAATTCTTACGTAGGCCACTTAGTGTTCTAACATAAAAACAAGAACTGACCACCTTAGTTCTTTATCACCAAGGCAAGAAGTCAGAACAAAGCACATTATTTTATCGCCTGTTGGTCTCCTGCTCCTGCAGTACTGGATACTTTGACTTTAACAAGGGAAAGACATTTAAAAAAATATTCCATGGAGGTTGTTGCATACTGGAAGGCAAACACTAATATCATCATTTTCTGTTAAAAACTGTATTAAGAGTCAGGAATCTAATTAGAAAATTGGTTTTCATTATAACATGGGGAAAACATAAACTTTCTGAAAAACATGATATTGAATCAACCATGCTATAGCAACAAAAATTATAAACGAATATGTAAAATAGTGAAACATATAAATGTATACTTCACACTCATGCTGCATCTATGCATATCAAACTGTTATGTTAACTTTTTTTGAACTAAGACTGCAAGCTTATTTTAAATGCATACAGAAATTTCTAACAAGAAACACATCCCAGGATTTATATATATATATTTATGTAAGTCCTTACTGAGTTTCTACTACATTCCACTGAATAAGATAGACTAAGTATCTATTTCTAGTTCAGTTTGTTCAGTATTGATGGCAGAGAGAGAAAAATAACCAGCAAATAAATTATCTGAATAAGACAGATTATAACTTCAGATTGTAAATTCCGTGACAGAAATAATGTAGGGGTTTTAGATAAAGACAGACTGCAGGAGGGGGAGGTAATTGGTTTGGGTGGATAGGAACTGTTTTTCTTAGAATCCTAGAGGAGACAGGAAGTAAAGAAAGGAATGGTCATGCCAAGATTTGGGGACAGGATGGTCATCTGTATAGGGGAATGAAAAAAAGTGCAAATCTCTAGGCATCGTGACATTGACATGCTCTGAGCCCAAATGAGTTCAGTGTTGAGCAGGAGTTAAGTAAGGGAAAATAATGGTAGGAGTTGAGATTAGAATGAAAGGCAGTGGTCATTTTATCCAGGGCTTTGTAGACCATAATGAGGAGATTGAATTTTAATTGTCATCAGAAGCCACTGAAAGATTCCCTTCCTTGGGAATGAAATAATAGGAGCTCTATGTTCAAAAGAGAGTGTTGGTTATTGAACAGAGAATAAAGACATGAAAGTAAGAGAGGAAGCAGTTAGACTGGTCCAGTAATCCAGGCAAGATCTGATCGTGGCTTGGATGAGGCTGGGCCATAGATCTCACAAGATGGCAGCCTGTCCAAATAACATATGGCAAAATCAATGAATAGAAAAAGTCAGAAACATATGTGATTTATTGGGCATCACAGTGCTTTACTAAATGAACCTCATGACTTTCCTTTGAGTTAAACTTTTAGATATTGCATCCTAAAAATGATTACCAAATAATTATCAAACCTGTGTTTATAGGGAAATAAGAGAAAATCCACTTAGAACAGACAACTTAGAAAGACTTCTATTACTTTGTGAGCAGACAAGTTATTCTTTCCACCTAAACCAACGGAAACAAATATTTTTACAGGAAATTGATTTAATTGATGCTATTGTTAGCCATTGCAAATACATTTGGTTCATGCCACAGTTCCCAGAAATGTATAAATGGGTTCAGAATGTTGTGCAGGCACCAGAAAATAAACCTCCAAGCTATTTACTACCTCCATGATATATAAAGTTTGCAGTTTTGATTTTGTGTGATTATGTTCAGCAATGGTGACCTTTAGAGGCAACAATATTGAAGTGTAATGAGGAGATGTTTGATCACTGATATACAATGAAGAGTTGGTGCTACTTTCCCATTTCTTCCCGGAATTCGTGAAATTCAACTGACAGGCTTTAACCTTTAGACTGCTGAAGTTATAAAATGTATAGGGATTTAGGCTGTTTATACAACACGTTAGATATATGAAATTTTTAGACACTGCAGCTCCTCTTATCATCTGGTAAAGTGGTTTCGTATATTTAATAATATCAGTCACTGGTAACCACGACAGGCTGCACTCAGGTATATCACAAAGTATATGAACTACAAGCCGATGAAAGTACGAGTGGGGGGCCCACGAGTAAAATGAATAGGAAGTGGGTCTTCTCCCCAGATCCGGTGTTTTCAAAACTGATGAACAAGCCTCCTCTACTCTTTCTTTCCCATCTAGACTAGCAGAGACGTTAATAAAAGATAACCCTGGGCTTGCTTGCTAAAAATTCACTGAACTCAAAAATGCTTTAAGTGAAAGAAGGGCAAGTGTGAGTTGCTAATGGATTAGAGGCTCTGATTAGCCAGATGAAGTCCCCTTCGGAGGTGTCATCGGTGATGAGAATCTTGGTGAGGCAGAAAGGAAAGCAATGAGAACAGAAGCTCGGGATCTGTGGCCCCGAAACTGTTTGAGTTAATTTATAATAGCCAAGCAGTGTCCCCCAAGGAAGTTATTCCTAATTCTTGTTTAGAAAACCTGTTACTAAATCATTTGTTTCTTGGCTGATGCTACAAACACTAATTAATAATACAATCAGTCTTTCCTGAGTAACTATAGGGTTTTAGTTTTCTGGTTAGGAATTTATAGAGTATAGAATATATATGTACCACTTCTAAATAAGCTCATGTTTAGAAGCCTGTGTATTAGTGATAGGGACTTAATTAGTAAGGGGGAATAACTTACCCTAGGTATTAGTTTAATAACTCATATATAAAAGAAGCAAATGATTAGAAAATTAAATATAGAAATTATTCTGGACATTTATAAGGATAAGAAATTTTCACCAAAATGAAATCATTCTGGGCATTTATGAGAATAAGAAATTTTCACCAAGACTCAGTGTTCACGAGTCTTGCCTAGATGATGGCTCTATGGCAACAGAACACATTTATTAAATACTGGCTACATTTAAAGATTCCAGAGGTAAGTCAACCAGCATGGTCATCAATTTCTAGGACAGTTTTTGTTTTGTTTTGTTTTGTTTTTTGTTTTGTTTTGTTTTGGTTTTTTGAGGACAATTTCTAATCTTAATCCTTTTATACTCCTAGTTTCTGTACAGAATCTGGCAGATAGACACTGAATAAATTTTTACTGAACGAGTGGAGGGATGACAAAAGATTAAGACTAGCAAAGAAGAATTAAACACCTTAACAAATGACATGATTAAAGAACTGACAGTTTGTATTTCACGTATAAAAAAAGAGGCAATGTGAATAATTAATGTAGCATGTTTCCAAAAGAAAATCAAGCTCATTGAGTGTTTAGAAGAAATGGAGTCACAAAGATGCCTTTGAAATCTCATTCAGTTGGATCGAGGGATGTTTGCAAAGGAGGTGAAATTAGAAGTAAGACTTCAGTGTAATTAGAAGAAAGACTTAGTGATTTGCAGGGCATGGAGGGAATTTCCTTGGGGTGTTTTTCATATCCTGGGATCGGCGGCCGTTTAAAACACATAGGATTTTAGGGTCCCATATTAAAAAAAAAGAACTCACCTACTGAAACCTGAACAACATATGCTTCCGTATATTTCCGATACCCGGTAAACAGTCAACACCAATTGCTGACCATTGAGAATGTAAATGTCTCTGAAAGTAGTTATTCCTGTCTTATCCTAAGGGACCTGAGAATCAACTGGCAAGGAAGAGCCTTGAAAATGTATCTTCCACTGTCCTCTCATGACTCCAGCAAAAATGTACCTCACCCATGGGAAAAATGCTTGTCTGTCCTATGGGAATGAATATCTTACAGTCTTAACTTGGTAGAAAGCCATTATTCTTCCAATTACATCCACCGTGAATGACCGTCTAGAGAAGTGGTTTTCAAACTGTGCTGTAAGGGGAAAACCCATCGGGTCCTTGAGAGGTGCTGCAGTGGGGGTTGGGGTTGAGGGGGTGAGTGAGAAGAATTGCTCCTGACTTTCTTTGGCTAGAGAGTTTCCACTTCATAAAGTTGCATTTGACAACATAGTTCTGGTGCTGAAATGAAAGTTGGAACGGGGCCCCTGGATGGCTCAGTTGGTTGAACATGGGACTGTTGATCTCAGCTCAGGTCATGATCTCCTGATTCATGGGATGGAGGCTGACATCAGGCTCTGTGCTTCCAGCATGGAGCCTGCTTGGGATTCTTTCTCCCTCTCTTTCTGCCCCTCTCCCACTTGCACTCTCTCTCTCTCTCTCTCTCTCTCTCTCTCTGTCTCTCAAAATAAATAAATAACCCTAAAAAAAACAAAGTTAGAACATGTTAGTATATAAAGAAGTATCTATTTGGATTCAATTTGGGGGTGGAGGGGTATATGCAAGGCTATTTTGGTACAGATTTCTGTTAAACATTTCACATTTCAGATGTCGCTTTAAGTATCAGAATCTGCAAGTTCAGAAAATACAGCAAGAGCAAGGTTTGATCCTGGTTTTGGGGATTGTGTATAATCTGGAAGGCCCTCTTAGGAATATAATACAGAATTATAAAAACAGAATTCCTAGGGCCAGATCATTGGAAGGGCCCATGCAACTGAGAGGGCCTGAATCCTCATCAGCTTTATGGTAAAACCTCCCCCGCCTGAGATCCATAGAAAGAAAGAGTGGTAATAGGAGTCTGTGTGTTTTCATATACTTTATTTATGGCAATTCCAGGGAAGCACGACAGCTCTACAAAAGCAACCAGCTTTAATTTTTTTTTTAATCTAAAGATTAGAGGAAGAAATTCACTAAACACGAAATATATTTTTAAATGACCACAAATCATAAGTCATAGCTCTTTAGCAAGGAATTACACGAAAGAGGAGGGAAATGTCCACGTGATACCACATACTAATGACAACAGGAGCAGATTTAAGGGCTTTGGTGCGGTATGATGATGTCCTGAGGTCTGTCTCAAGGTCTGACACTGTTAGAATTCACTAAAGTCAGGCCAGGACAGAAAAGCAACCCACTTCATGACGCTCTGATTTGATGAAACTATCTAAATTCAGTGTCTTTGGAGCTTCCGGTTTCTGAGCCTTCTATAATATTACTAGCTATTACTTTATAAAAATTGAGATTTTGGTTATCTGAATGAGGTATAAACCAGAAATGCTAAAAGTGACATCATAATTATTTTACAGCTCATGATGGTTTATTTTATTCATAAGTATGGTAGGTGAAATCATCTTGCTCCTTTATTATTTGAATTAAGGTTTATTGAGGACTTAGTTTCTACCAAACACTTTACATATATTATTTCAATAGGTACTTCTATTGTCCCACTTTACAGATGAGGAAACTGAGGGATTAAGAGGTTAAATATTCACCTGTGGTGGTTCAGGGTTTTGAACAGTCTGACTTCAGTGCCTACCTTCTCTCTCATTCATATTGTTTTTAAGTTTATTTATTTTAAGAGAGAGAGAGAGAATACGAGTGGGGTAGAAGCAGAGAGAGACACACACACACACAGAATCCCAAGCAGGCTCCTCACTGTCAGCACAGAGCCTGATGTGGGGCTCGAACTCACGAACTGCGAGAGCATGACCTGAGCCAGAACCAAGAGTCAGATGCTTAACCAACTGTCACCCAGGCTCCCCCAGTATGCTATATTATTAACAAGGCAATTATTAATTGATAGTATATTAGTCAGCAAAGGCTGCCATGACAAAATACTATAGACTGAGTGGCTTGAGTCCTAAGTTTGTTTTCTCACAGTTCTGGAGACCAGAAATCCAAAATCAAGGTGTTGGCAGGGTTGGTGAAGGAGTCTGGTGATCTTGGGTTGCAGATGGCTGCTTTTCTAGTGTGTGCTCACATGACTTCTCCTTTGTGCCTACACAAAGAGAGAGAGAGAACCCTCCTGTCTCTCCCCTTGTAAGGACATTAATCCTATCAGAACTGGCTCTATCCATATGACCCCATGTAACCATGATCACTTCCTTAGAGGACCCATCTCGAAATATAGCAGCACTTATGGTTGGAGCTTCAAAATATATGTTTTGAGGGGACACAAACACTCATTCCTAACAGATAATATCACCTTAGTTTTACAAAACAGCCGTTCTCCAAATTAATTACATCTTGGTCAACTGTATAAGAATGATCATCTGCACACTGCGTTCTTTCTTCAACTCACATGGAGGCTACTTCTAACTTTCATCCATCCAACTCTTCCCTCCAGAGCATCTCCACTGTCCTGGACATAAGTCTCCACCTGCTGACTGCTGGATACCATGACCACGTGATCTCAACCCATTCAGCTTCTTATGCCTTTTGCAGCAGGGAGCAGAAAGAGATATAGTGTCCTCAAGGACACTCTTTCCCCCTATTTCCCTTTATCTTTGACGTCTCATGGTTCAGATAGTTCCACTTCAGATTAATGTGTCTCATATGTACTCACCCTCTACCACATTTTCTACTTCCTTGTGCTCTTTTTTATATCTTTAGCTGTTTTTTTTTTTAAATAGAAAAAGAATGAGAGCACAAGTGGAAGAAAGGGCAGAAGGGAGTGAATGTTAAGCAGGCTCTACGTTCAGCACAAAGCTCAACTTGAGGCTCGATCCCATGACCATGGGCTCATGACCTCAGCTGAAATCAAGAGTCAGATTCTCAACCTGCTGAGCCACCCAGGTGTCTCTCTTTAGCTTCTTTTTTTTAACGAAAAATATCATTTCCTATATTCCTTTTACCTGCAACTCATAAAACAAGGAAAGCAAATCAAAACAAAATACAACATGGGTACTAATTATGATGGACAAGGGGATAGTCTTTGCTAAGGATAGACTACTTCAAGGAAAAGTAAAGCCTTAGATCCAGACCAAAGGTCTCAAAACAGAATGACTCAAAATTCTTCAACCACATTTCCTATGGTTCACACTAGCTAAGGTAGCTGTTAGTGGAGATGCTGATTAGATAACCAATAAGCTAATTCCCAAGGTCCTGAGATTTGGGGACCCTGAGCAAGTCACGTAATCTAGTGGTAGTCTCACATTTTTTATCTGTGAAATGAAAGGTTGCATTAAATGACCCTGAAGATTCTTCTAGGGTTAAAATCCAATGTTTCTCAGCTATGTAGATCTCAGGGCAGGCTTTTGTGACTCTATTTGTTCTCTCTTGTTCATTTGTATAGAAAAAGTTTGGGGAGCAAATGCTACTTGCCCCGGGAGCAGATTCAAAGTTTGGGAGTTGGAACAGATGAAGAGTCAGGGATGAAGCTGAAACTCTCAACATTTTTTCTTATATTGGAGCATCTTGGCCTTGGGGCCATTCATTTCCCTCTTGAAAGAGTCTCCTTTCTTGTCTCCTATGAAACCCAGCTTCTTGGTTGTATGTGAGCATTCTGTCTGCTTTCTCAGGGGCTTATCTTTTTCCTCTTGCCCCTTGAATAAGATATGCTTTAGAACTTTTCCTTAGGTTTATATTTTCTGCCCTGCATACTTGCACAGCAAACTCCGTTCCTTCACATTCTCAAGTCAGAGGATTAATATGAGGGTTTATCAGCGGGCTGATAACAGCCTCTTCCAGTTGAGTTCCCTCCCAGTCACTGAGCCGGTAGACCTCACCCATCTTCCTAGAAGATATCTCTACATCCAGTCAGGTAATAAATCCCCATGATCTCAATTCTGTAAAGCCTTTTAAATCTCTTGCTTCCTAGCCTAATTCTTATTAGGTCTATGGAACTTCTCAAGGGAACTTTGCAAACAGTTTCTGAATCATTCCCTTGCTTCCAATTAGTATCATAGGCTACTATGAAGAGACTGTCCCTCAAACTGCTGTGGTCACATGAGTCCCTTTCTCATGAGCTGTCAGTGGTTTTTGGTCCCTATCCCTCTGTCCCTCTAGTAGACTACAGCCCTTAGCATGGCTTTGAAGGCGACTCATAACCTGATTCCAAAGTAACTTGCCAGAGTCCCATCTCACACTGCTCCCTTAACCCAGCCCAAGCGCCAGCCACAGACTCCATGCCAGTCCTCGGAAGCCCCCTGTTCTGCCATCTGGATGCCATTCATTCTGTTCCCTGCACCCAGAACCACTTTCACTTTTTTATCAAAGTTAGAGCAAATATTATTTTCTTCATGGATTTTCTTCAACTGCAGAATTGCAGAATTCTTCAACTGTCCATCTTTTGAATTTCCTATAACTTTCAGCATTTTCCCCCAGTTAAGAGAGTGATTTATGTCCAATGCAGAATTTCTAGAAAACACAGAAAAACAATGGATGAGACCAACACCTTTTGAGAGAAAATAATGTTTACACTTGGATGAGCATATGTACTTTCCATATTTTCCCAAGCAAGTTTGCGTGCAACAGTTATATACAGTCTCATTTTTAATCTGTGTAGATTACTTTTGTATATATCTGGAAACTTTTCTTAAAAGATGTTTTTGGTAATATTATATTCAATAACACTCTAGCTTTTAAAAATCTTCTTAATGTAAACGTTTACAACATTCTGCTTTAAATTATTTTTGGCTCCAGGCCTATTTTATGTACTAAAATTTTACTTTTATAATGTTAGGAATCATACATCAGGCTATCCTAAATACTCCTACCTGGTATGTATGTGCACATATACCCATATAATACCTATATATACCCTACATACTTATTTGTGTATTGGACATTGATTAAATTAAGTAGTTCAGTCCCAGAGAGAGAATATGGAAATGTTCACCCTTGCGCTCAGTAAACGAGCATAAGTGTTCTAGAAATCTAAGTTCTTAGAGAAGTTACCTCTACTGATCTACCCTCTCATGTACCTTGCTCCTCTCTCTGGCATAAAAGTTTTGGTCCCAATATTGTGCTAAGGCTTCTTCCCTGACACTTCCAATTTCAAAGTTTTATAGAGTCAAAATGGCACAAGGGAAAGCCAAGATATAAACAAAATCTCCTGACAAAGAATGGAAAATTTTCATATTTATTTGTTCACTCATATTGATTTGAATAAGGATTTTCTTTCTTATTGGGCCATTTTCTTTTACCAGTAAAGATGCCCAATAGTCATGTAATAACTGAGATGAGAGCTGAGACCTCATTCACTTTAAGTTTTGGTTTTAGCCATTTCAAAACTATTGCTTAATTCCTGCTTTTATTCCTGCTTTTACAACCAATGCATTACAGGAAAAAGGTTACCTTTGTATAGCAAGCTAAATCAAATATTGCAATGTGGACTTTAATATTGCTGATTTCTATTGCTGGTGAGGGCTATTTAGGGTTTTATCAGATGAGATTATGCATTTTAGTTTTGTACTAAATTTGTACTTGTTTTAAGGGGGAAAAATTCTCTTTATTGTGACACTTATCTACTTTAACTGGGACACCTTTTCAACTGAAGTGACCTTAAATGAGATGGACTTTGATTGTGGGAACTATAAGTTAATGTCTCATAAAACTTCATGAACAATAAAACTTAACATTTACATATTTTCAAAACATTTAAAAACTTGCCTATACGGGTGACTTTAAAAAAATAATGTTTATTTGTTTTTAAATGTTCTTTCTAACATTTATTTATTTTTGAGAGAGACAGAGACAGAGTGTGAGATGGAGAGGGGCAGAGAGAGAGGGAGACACAGAATCTGAAGCAGGTTCCGGGCTCTGACATGTCAGCAAAGGGCCTGACGTGGGACTCGAACTCATGAATTGAGAGATCATGACCTGAGCTGAAGTCAGCCGCCTAACCAACTGAGCCACCCGGGCACCCCAATGTTTATTTATTTTTGAGAAAGAGAGAAAATGCACAAGCAGGGGAGTGGGACACAGGATCCACATCAGGCTCTGAGTTGACATCAGAGAGCCTGATGCAGGGCTCAAACTCACGAACCGTGAGATCATGACCTGAACTGAAGTCAAATGTTTAACCGACTGAGCCACCCAGGCGCCCCTACAGGTGACATTTTAAAAGAACTTACAAATTTTGCCATATTTGATATGTATTAAAAATTATATTTTATGTATTATAAATATGATATTATGCATTTGAAGTCATACAACCACTCAAAGCATGAGCACATCTTTATTTTAGTTAGTGAAAATGGTACTGGTAACTTTTTGAGGAACTCAGTCCTGGCTAAATAGATTTTGCTCAAATTATCTTCAAACTCAGACACATTTAAAAAACCAGAAATGAAACACGATGAAAAGAACTTGATGGAAATTAAGATAAATCTATTTCAAACTACTTTAATAGGATACTTGACATTATAATTTCCTAAGGCCTTTTACCTGACACCATTTTTTTTTTACCAGATTAGGAGAAAAAAAAGATATAAGATACATTTATGTTTGCCATTGTGATTAATTTCTTCTACTTATTCAACAAATACTTATTATGTATCCATTAAGCACTAGGTACTACACTAATTTCTGGGGCTATGTAACAAAGAACCAGATATATATAATTCTTGTCATTACAGAACTTAAAATCAAGAGATAGAGATAGACACTACTTGTATCACTGAAAGAAAAAATAAAAATTACAAAACTTTAAACAGCCATAGTCTAGTTTGGACTGCCCATATAAAGAGAAAGCCATGGACTTAGGTGTTTTGGAAAAAAAAAAAAAATTATTTCATTATGATTTTTATTCCACCTCAAGCAAATTCTCATGGATGATGTGAAAAGAGACAAAGGCAATTTGTTAAAATTATTTTCTCTGAGGGGTGCCCGGGGTGGCTCAGTCAGTTGGGCGTCTGACTCTTGATCTTGGCTTAGGTCATGATCTCACGGCTTGTGAGTTCAAGCCCCGTGCACTGACAGTACAGAGCCGGTTTGGGATTCTCTCTCTTCCTCTCTTTCTGCCCTTCCCTCTCCCTGGCTTAAAAGTAAATAAAGTTAAAAATGTTTTTTTCTTTGATATACAGATGTTTGTGCCTCTGTGTAAGCATTCTCTCTCTCTCTCTCTCTCTCTCTCTCTCTTTCTATCAAACACACACACACACACACACACACACACACACGTATATTTGTATTTCATAACTTTTAGCACCAAATTTTGGAACTGAAAGAAATTATTTATTCCAACTCTGTCATTTAAATAGCGGAAGTAAATGCAGTTTGGTGATGTGATAGGACTTTCCCATGTCATTTGGTATTGACCAAAAGTAGCAGGGGTCAGGGTTGAACCAGTTTAGCCGAAGCCCAGCCATGGTTTGGGATATTCGTGCTGTTTGATATTTCTGGGGTCACTGTGTCACTGCAGAGCTTCTGTCAGCGGTCAAGTTCTGCTATTGCTGCTTGAGGTGGCTGGACATGGAGACCCTCTCCTCACTTGTCCTCTGCATCTTTACTGGTCCCTTTTCCACTTTGTGCTTGTCCTTCTGTTGCTTCATACACAGCCTCACTTCTTGCTCTGGGAGCCCTCTGACGTCCAGGTGAGTTCACCAGGCACATCACCCCTCAGCTTATTTCAGTCAGGAAATCCCACTGGTTGAAAACAGAGGTGCCAGGACCTATGAAAAGATAGGTCAAAAGATGAAACCATTTAGTGTTGTTAGAGAAAGCTACCTTCCATCACTTGAGAGATGGGTAGTCCTTTCTCTAGATACTCATTTGTAGCAACTGAGGTAGTTTTCTTTCATATATACCAACAAAAGATGTAAACATACATATCTTGGTAGAAATTAAATGTTTTGTATTTATTTATTTATTTATTTATTTATTTATGAGAAAGAGAAAGAGTGCATGTGAGTGGGGGAGGGGCAGAGGGAGAGGGAAAGAGAATATTCAGCAGTCTCCATACTCAGCATGTAGCTGGACACTGGGCTCGATCCCACGACTGGGATCGTGACCTGAGCCGAAATCAAGAGTTGCATGCTTAACCAACTGAACCACCCAGGTGCCCCTACATGTTTTGTATTTTAAATAATGTCTTTTATTCTTTAAGTTAGAAGAGAAATCTAAGCATGGCATAGTAGTCATCGTATATAAACTCCTCTGAGTCATAGTCAGGGTTTTAAAAAAATGCACAAAGGTAGTAGTTCATTAAAAGAAAGGTCTAAGTGGGGGAGCCTGGGTGGCTCAGTCGGTTAAGTGTCAGACTTTGGCTCAGGTCATGATCTCACAGTTTGTGAGTTCGAGCCCCGCGTCGGGCTCTGTGCTGACAGCTCAGAGCCTGGAGCCTGCTTTGGGATTCTGTGTATATCCCCCTCTCTGCCCCTCCCCTGCCCATGCTCTGTCTCTCTCTCTCAATGGTAAATAAGCATTAAAAAAGAAAAAAAAAGAAAAAAAAAAAGAAAGTCTAAGTGAAAGAGAATGCTTTTTTTTTTTCTTTTGCCTTTAGCGGGAAATGGTACTAATTATAGCTTTTATAGGCCAATGACTATATCCTTGACTATTACTAATTGAAACTCTCCGCATTCAATAGAAAGAACAATAGGCAGTGTGCTTAAACGCAGAAATGATTGGACTGCTGTACCTATGCTTGTTCTCTTATAAACAAGTTTGCTTTAAGGAAAGTTCCAGTATTATCTTAGTGTTGGAGAACATTGCCAAGGCTTTTGCTATCATTCATAGATTATATGACCATGCTAGATTCGAGTGCTGAGAATTCCTTTGGCTCCCGCTCGCATCTCTGTAACAGTTGGCCCGGGTGGAGAGGGAGTGAGAAAAACAAGCACACATCAGTTTCCTCCCTTCCACTTCATCCCCACCCAAGATGTTACCTAAAATATTCCACACACAAAAGACTTGAAATGCAAAGAAGGAAATCATACCCGAAGTTTCAACTGTCAACTTCTTCTGCTTAGGAGATCCTTAATAAAACCTCCTGTCAAGATTTGTAAAACCTCTGACAAAATCACTGGTCTAGAGTTGCAAACAAAGTATTAATCAAGGCAGCCCCACTGTGGCTTAATAATCTCAATGACAGACACTTCTTGGCAATCAAGTTTCCTCTGATGATCATCTAATCAGACAGCATGGATTCTCTCACCATCGCTTTGGTTGAGTTTATAGAGGACTCATCCAGAACCAAACAAACTCAACAGCACCTTGAAAACCAAAGGAGCGTGCACAGCGAAGTGCTTCAACCTCTGAATCGTGGTATCGAGTAGCAGTAAATAAAATAAATTCAGTAACAACTTCTGTGAGCGCCGAGAAGTCTCAAAAATTTTTGGTCAGAGAACACGTTATTAAAAAGGCAACATTGGAGGAGTCCAGCATGTTGGAGCCTGAAACCTGACTTCCCCTCCACGGGAAGGGGTGGGTATTGATTTGGTTAATTTCTAATGATCATTCGTAATAACTTACAAAAGAGTTTGAATAATGAAACAATGTAAAAAGAAATTTGGTTCCAAAAATAAGCCTTTCTGAGACAGAAAATGTCTTAAAAACCTGCAGTATTTAGAAGCTTAATTAGTACACTGGGTCATTATGACATCTAGCTCGTTTCATTACCCTCCTAATGTATTATTAGTTGGCAGTTAAATACTGTCTGCTGGGACCTAAGAGTTTTTCCTCTTGTCTTTCTGGTCATACTTATTGCCTCGGCCGACAGCTTACCTGTAGTGAGGAAGAAATGGAACACCAATTAGAAAGCTTTCAGCCCAGCACCCATGGAAAAGCCAAAAGCTGATAAAGGTCAGCGTGAAATTTGAATGACAGGGCTAAAGTCTTTTACTCATAATTTTGTGTTTGCAATAGAATTCAGAGCAATTCACAGCCTTAAAGGCCTTAAGTGAGAACAGCAATTAATTGTAATGAATAATCTGACAAATCTGGTTGACATATGGCTGCTAATGCCCTCCTTTCTAGTGGGAGCAGTGGAGGGATTAGATTAACTCAAATGAAATCTGGGACCGCCATGCCATCTGCATGTTCAGTAGGAAACGGTACACGTTAAATGGTGAGTGGGTAGATATCTGTCTTGTACTCATCTCTCTCTGAGCCCTTGGCAGATCTGGGAATAGCAGTTTTATTACTGCACCAGCTGCCTGTCAATAGAGGAATACGGAAAGGAATAGAGTACAACCTAGCAAGCTAATATACCAAGAAGCTGTTAAAAATTAACTAGATACAATTAACATGGATTTCTAAATTTCTGTTTATACAATGCATATTTATATTTTGATTTTTGGTTCACCCTGTTGAACACTCCCTGATTAAACAATATCATTTCCACACGCACCATCTATCTGCCCTGCGCGGAGATACAGAAGGCGGGGAGAGCCTGAATGTCACAGGTTCTTGGGAGTGAATAAAACCAACTTCCACTTTTCCGTTATATGGAGGGTCAGGTAGAGAATGATTAGATGCAATCCACCGATAATCCCTGAACCTCATTGAGAGAGTCTCTCCTTCTTTCAAAGTTGGCCTCCCCCGTTTTAACTCCCAGGTTAACAAGTAGTGAATTGGGGTGCCTTACTCCTTCCCCTCTTCGGTCCCCGTGCTTCCTCTGATGAAGGAGGCGACAATCAGAGATGCGGCTAAACGCAAAAATGAGTTCACAGCATCGTGATTGATTTCGGCAGAATCCTGTGTTTTCTGTTTCTGTGAGACGAGGAGGAGGCCAACGAGCACTTACCCTTCTCACCGGCGTTTAATGTGTTCCATCCTAAAGCCCAATCTCTTCTTGATCTGGCTGCCTCGCTGAGTGGAGTTTACTTTTATTTTACTTGAACACCTTGTATTAAACTCCCAGGCTAAACTGTTATTTGAACAAACAACCCATGTGCAGACCTTCCCTTCGGGGTGGGAGTTAAATCCCAGCCCAACTCTCTCACTTCCATTTAGGTCCCAGTGGCCACCGCCAGTTATTAGTGGCTGGAGAATACAGATCCCGCAACCTCATTCTGCCTCTTCTCTTTATAGGCTTTTCCCTTGATCAAATTAAATCCATACAAACCTTGTGTGCTTGGAAAGAAAACAAATGAAAATTCTCTTCCCAAGCTCTCGTCACTCACCGTTTCATAGAGGCTTCCATGGGGCACAATGGTCTCTGATATGCTCCTTCCTGTAGGAACCGCCAGGGCACGTCTGCGGGACAGGGGAGTAAAACCGAAGCACCAGCCCATTAGCTAGTTGAGTTTATTATATTTTTTCATGTTTACTTATTTTTGAGAGAGAGACAGAGTGTGAGCGGAGGAAGGGCAGAGAGAGAGGGAGACAGAATCCAAAGCAGGCTCCAGGCTCAGAGCTGTCAGCACAGAGCTCGATGTGGGGCTTGAACTCAGGAACCGTGAGATCACGACCTGAGCTGAAGTCGGTCACTTAACGACTGATCCACCCAGGCGTCCCTTGCTGGTTTACTTATAATCTCCCAACAAGTCAGTTCTACTTGGTGGCACTCAGGTTGGTACACAATCACTTTGTCCAAAACGACCATTTCTCATAAAGGATGAAACACAACTCGTCTTCCTGAAAGCAATTATGAGAAAAGTTGGAACACTAAGAGAGATGAAACATCAGCCTTAATAGCCAGTTTTTAATACATTTAGTACATTTTAATACATTCTCGTCAGTGGCTAAGTATGGAGGCAGTCGGATGACGGTGGAAACAATCACCACCCTGTTTTAGGCAAACTTAATCTTTATCCAGTGCTGTGTAGTCTCAGACAAGACACTTAACCTCTCTGAGCTTTGGTCTTCTCCTCTGTAGAATGAATTTGTTCAACTGTGTGGTATTGTTATAGGGAGTAGATATTTTCCATTCCTCTTTAATGTGAACTGGCTGGTGTTGGGTTACCTACAACTAATATGGGGTTGCCATTTCTCTGTTCTCTAAGGAGTCCAATTACCATGTCTAATCCGTTTTAGTATTTTATAAATATTAAACGTGTGTAAAATACCGTATCTAGTAATGACATATACTAAAAATCAGCTTCAGATCTTCATTTGTGGTATTTGTGGTAATTACTATATATCCAAACTTATAAAGTTGTAAAGTACCTTTAGGCAGTCTGTCCGTCTGTTTCCAAGCAAGATACTGCCTACCAAAGCAGAAAGAAGGATGCTGCTTCAAAGGGGATTAAAGCTATTTTACAGCCTTTATTGTTAACACATTCAATGTTTAAAAAAAATCCTTAATATGAAGTTTTTGATACCCTAAATGTAAGCTAAGCCTTCATTTTTTTGCCCACAAGAATAATAAAGGTGCTGGTTTCATAATGCTTGACTTGTACTGTATGTTTATGCAAATATTACCATAGAAACATACACTGCCCTTAACAACTAGAAGCTAGAGCATCATAAGAAATCTTTATTCTGTTATCATTTTGAGATTTTTTTTTAAGCAACTGTCCCAAGTTGCTAATTATATATGCCGTGATTGAAAGTTGAACCATTCCTCAACTGTGAAATGAAACATATAGGTTAAGCCCCAGGTCTTTATAATTTTCTTCCCAGCAAAAATAATTCTGGTATAGAATTTGAAATGTATGAACACTCCATGGATAAAGTTCAGGGGGAATGTTTAAAACATTTCATTTGAGCTAGGCACGGAACAACTGAGACATATACACCATCTTGGAAAAACTTGGTGTGGCCATCCATATGTTTACTGGTTGAATATTGTGATGTTTCATGTGAAGACTGAAGTTATTTAAATAGTGATGGTATTTGTGATTTCAATATGCTAACTGTGGGACCTCTGAACTTTTGGCATAGCAGTGGGTCTCAAAATTGTAATCCAGAATCAGCAGCTTCAGCCACACATGGGAATCTGCTGGAAAGGCAAGTTCTCTGGCTCCACCCTCTGGGTCACGGGATCTATCTCTGAATCAGAAATTCTGTGTGTAGGGCCAGCAATCTGTGTTTTAACCAGCGCTTGCGATGACTCTGATACATGCCCAAGCTTGAGAATCAGTTCTTTAGAGGAGAATTCTTTGATTACCTGCTTCAGTATAGAGTGGCTCTCACAGATAGAACATTCTCTTCTATTAGAAAAAGAAGGAACAAAAGAAAGTGAGAACAACAAGTAAATAAGTAGAAGAGTAAAGGAAAAGGAAGGGAAGACTGAGAGGCTAAGGAAAAGAAAACTTGATCCTATAGGGTGGTCCAACTCTGCAAAATGCCTTAAAGGGCTACTCACTGGCAGAGGGCCGCGTATACCCAGCCTAGTCTACAATTCACCTTTCTAGAAGGTAAGCAAATGCTTTTTTTAAGGTCCTTTTCAAGTTTTATTTTATTTACTTTACTATTTTAAATTTCTCACCTAAATCCCTGCTAGGGATGGTTTATTTATTTTTTTTCTCGGCTAAGTGCATATTTGGGTCACCACCTTCTGTATAAGGGTATTTAGGAAGTTTTGTCACTCCCCATGTGTCACCTGTTCATGACTCTTGGTGTCAGCTCAGGTCATGATTTGTGGTTTCATGAGTTCAAGCCCCACAGCAGGCTCTGCACTGTCAGTGGGATTCTCTGTCTCCCTCTCTGCCCCTCCCCGATTCACGCTGTCTCTATCCAAAATAAATAAATTTTGGAAAAATAACAAAAAAGTTAAAAATAGAATTACCCTACGACCCAGTAATCACACTACTGGGTGTTTACCCAACGAATGCAAAAACACTAATTCAAAAGGATACATGCACCCCTATGTCCATTGCAGCATTATTTACAATGGCCAAATTATGGGAGCAGGCTAAGTGTCCCTCAATAGATGAATGGGTAAAAAAGGCATGATATTATATATATAATTATATATAAGTAATGAAATACCATTCAGCCATAAAGAAGAATGAGATCTTGCCATTTGCAGCAACATGGATGGATCTAGAGAGTTTAATGCTAAGTGAAATAAGTCAGAGAAAGACAAATGCCATATGATTTCACTCATATGTGGCATTTAAGGAACAAAACAGATGAACAACAAAAAAAGAGAGAATAACTAAACATTTAGACACACACACACACACACACACACACACACACACAAATCAAGAAATAGTCTCTTAACTCTAGAGAACACACTGATGGTTCCCAGAGGGGAGGTGGGGGAGATTGGTGATGGGGACTAAAAGTACACTTATCGTGATGAGCACTGGGTAGTGGAACTGTTGAATCACTACACTGTGCACCTGAAACTAATATAACACTGTATGTTAACTCTACTGGAATTAACATAAAGATTCCTTCCACCTACACTTAGACTCTGCCAACCCTGTATCTTTTTTACCTATCTAGGAGATATTTCTTTCATCACACTTGGAAACAAGTTCCCCAAGCATTTTGCCCTTGTTTTCAGAAGAAACCTCTGTGATTTGTCATTTAATTGTTCATCTGACTCTCAGAGACCCCTTAATGACAAACAAAAAGGAATTACGAAGATGGGAAGCTATGATTATATCTCCCTTTAGTCCTTTTCAAGAGCCTAGTCTTGAAAGGCACTCAGTAATTCTTTGTTAAATGGTTTCTAATCATTTGTTCTATATAGCTTTCCCTCACTGGTCAATTCTCCATCTTTAGCTGCACTGTCTATATTTTTATTTGAAGGAAGGGTTGCTTCATGATTCTTATACGATACAGTTCTGTCTATATAGAATTTATATATGCAGGATCAGGCTGGATTTGGGAAAACCTACTGCCAAACTGATAGATCATGATCAAACTCTTATCACCTACAGCCCCTTGAAACTAACTCCCCTGTCTCATAACCTAGGTTATGGAAGTATTCTCAGTATGTTTTATTCTATATATGCAGCTTTGGACACTTTCTTAAGATGTTAAAATGCTACCCCTCTCACTTTGTGTCATTCACCACTTTAATGAGCCTACCTACTCTTTTACGCCCAGTTAATTGATAAAGAGGTTAAAGTGGTTGAATCATCCACCGCCTGGGCACCGCCTGCCATGACATTTCATACCGCCCTTGGGGTTGTAGAATCAGGTCACATTTTTTAAAGCAATTTCGTGTAGAATGTGATCAAGCTTACTAGATTTACGTACAGTTCTTTATACTACCAGGTTTGTTGCACAAAATCATTGGAGACACTTCAGTCTGTTATTTGTTGCTCTTTATAAAGGCATTGTATTGCCCTTGTGGGGGTTTAATATAGGCTTTTAAAATTTGTGGCTGTGTATTTGATAGAAATTTAGAGAGATTCTCTTTCCCTACGTGCTAAGATATAGAATTTCTTTCTAAATTACAGCGATTCTCAACCTATGAGTATTCAAAGATAAGACTTTCTGTAAGACAGAATTCTCCTTGTAGAAGATAGCACTATTTGTCAACAGTGCTTGGTAAAACCCATTGACTCTATGTTTAATGCACCCGGCCTCTTTCAAGAGTTTCCTACCTCTGAGTTTCCTTTCACGAATTTCACATTAACTGTATTCGTAAAGATGGAAGAAAGAGAAGCTTTTTAGTCTTTTATTTTTCTGTGTGGGCCATCTATTATCAATCTCTTACCCAGTTAAAGAAGGAGTCACATTTTCTTTCTTTTTTCCCATTCACCTCTTGAAACCTCCAACTTCACTTGACCCCGCCATAAAGTCCTAGAGAAAGTACATAGGAGTTTGAAAGGCAAGCAGTCCTACAGCATTCTAATCCACTTCAATTTTGCAGCACAATGAATACTGACAGTATAATAGAGACTTTAAAAACAAAGGTGAAGCAAACTATGAATGCTATAAGAATTTTTAATTCCACTAAACTCAGCAGGTGTATGGAAGCATTTTCTTGCATATTAGGCCTATCAAGTCATTACAAATTGAAGAATTTAATCTGCATGTATAACTCTTTGAGCCCACGTCAGATTTTTAAAACATTATTTAAAAACTTAATTTTTAAACATATAAGACTATTTTACATGTCTGTGCTCCTCATAGACATCTACATATTCAAGTAATATGCTTTAGACTAATCGGGTTTATATTTAAAAAATCTGACTGCAACTTATAAAGTTCATTTTTTTTTCTTGGATGGCTATAATAAATATATCAGATCAAAGAATGCATCCTTTTATTTTAATAACTGTCACCTGGGTTAAGAATTATGCTTAGTTTAGAAAATGCAAACAATACTACTACTTCTAAATTTATTTTGTTAATGAAGCCACTACATAAATTTAGCACTTTTTTTTATTAATTGCTCACACTGAAAAGGGCTAAATTCAGAATAACTCTCTGTTTCAAAGACCTAATTGCCAAGGACCTAGCCTTAATATTAACTAGGATAATTATTATGCAAAGCATACCCACCCAGAATGTTTGCATAGCTATCACAAGCGCTTTCATAAATGATGCTTTAATTAGTCTTAATTAGAATTTGTTTAAGTCAGCAGGGAATGCAGGGCCCGTGAAATGATGTATGTAATAAGCATCAGGCTCACTTTTTACTTGGGGAATAGAGCTGACAAAATCACATCACGTTAAATTGATTCAGTCAGAATTAAAATTCTTATGGTATTAATTAAATGGGGGATCTCATTAGCAGGCTGCAGGGTGACGGAACGACTCTTTGGCGACCAGATGTGAGGAAAGAAGCACTAAAGAGAGTACCATCAGACCAGAAAGTCTTCTTATTTAACTTAGGTATATGCATGCTAACATTCAGCTTGGGCCACGGTTGTCCATATATATAATGTGAGAGATACCAGGAACTCAGGACAATCTTTTTTTGAATTCATTTGACTTCTTCAAGCTTCTGCACCTCAGTTAAAAAAAAAAAAGTCTGAGCATTGAGAAACATCATTTTTTTTTAATGTTTATTTATTTTTGACAGAGAGAGAGAGACAGAACATGAGCGGGGGAGGGGCAGAGAGAGAGGGAGACACAGAATCCGAAGCAGGCTCCAGGCTCTGAGCTGTCAGCGCAGAGCCCGACGCGGGGCTCCAACTCACGGACTGTGAGATCATGACCTGAGCTGAAGTTGGACGCTCAACCGACTGAACCACCCAGGCACCCCAAGAAACATCATTTTTATTTGACAAACTACCAACCCCAACTTGGGAATCCATAAATCATTAAAATGGATAAGTATGATTTTTCTTAGTTAAGTACATGTTTTTCTTAGTGGGCATGATATTAATTGAGAAGTTATATCCAGGGTTCTTTCTTCATTTCTTCTCATTGGCTCTATGACAACATTAAAAACATAACTTCTGTTTAGTCAAATAAATGGTAGGGTATCAATTTGTGCCTTCCCAGAGCCACTGGTGAGTTTTCTTTTCTCTGCTATCCCATAATGAAAGAAGGCACACCTTGTTATTTTTAAAACAGTTCTCAGTTTGCAAGTCTGGTCATGGACGGATGATATTTATTTCCAATTAACATATGTTTTGTGAATGGCAAGGGGCATATACTGTGGCTGTGTACATTTTTGGTCAAAATCAACAATTTAAGGCTTTGGCTTGATTTCTTTCAGCATTTGAAAAAATGAATATTTTTTCTTATAAATGCTGAATGAGTAGAAAAGTACTGAGGCTCAACCTTCCTATTCAAAGACTTTGAGTTAGACAGCTGATATTTAACTACAGAGGAAGTGAGTCTTAATTATCATCCATAGGAAATCACGAGTGTTTTTGGATTCATAGCTAGATCTTTAAAGAAAAATCAGAAAGCTAATTTAATAACTGGAGAAATATTAAAAGTTGTACTCCCTCACATTTTGTTTTAAATAGATAAATTAGTAAATAAGAGTGTAACAACAGCTACTGTCAGCTACCATATATTTGGGGTAAATCGTTTTGATTTCCTTTTATTTTAAAAATGGATAGGTGGGAAATAGCATATTGTATTTCTATATGCAAATGATGGGAAATACCACTAGAAATGTCCAGGAGAACGTAGACCAGGGGTAAAGTATTTCTTGGGAAGAGATACATCCTTGCTTTCAAGTAGGACTATAAGTTTCAGACTCAAACATCAGTTTTCTTTCTCCAGTAATTCTTACTTTCATGGAAGTAATTTCATGTTGTGTTATTTCCTGTTGCATTTAGACTTTTTTCTCTCAAAATGATGTATCAGGATTTAAAGGCACAGTATACATTGTTAAAAAAAAAAAAAAGCTTAGGATTGTCTCACTCTGCTTTGAAATGTTTTGTATGTTTTATATTTTGACTTCCTATTCCACCCCTTTCTGACAGGTTGTTGAGAGTTTAAGTAAGACATAACAACAATGACCAGCCATTCAAATCCTGAGAACATTTAAAAAAGTCAAAACATACTGTGCCAATGCCTTTTCAGCAGAGTGTAACAAATGGAAATACACTTCTGTAGCCATTTACTTTTTAAAACCTCGTTCTGGAATTGATTTAACAAAGGCCAAAATTGATCTAACATTGGACCATTTCTCTCGGACAACACGAAGAAAGAAAATGCAAGTTCATTCTGAGGTGATCCTTTTTGCAACGTTACTGTTATGCAGAATAAACATATATGCAAAGGATATCCAAATTGAGATCGGAAGAAAGATATATTTTGCATATCAGCAATTGAGTAAACATACATATTAAGATAATCTACACATGGTCAGCCTTGAAATGAATTCTGTTTGAAGGGTGCCTGGGTGGCTCAGTCGGTCAGGTGTCCAGCTTTGGCTCAGGTCATGATCTCATGGTTCGTGGGTTCCAGCTTTGCTTTGGGCTCCATGCTGACAGCTCAGAGCCTGGAGCTTGCTTCAGATTCTGTGTCTCCTCTCCCTCTCTTTCTCTGTCCCTCCCCTGCTTGTTCTCTGTCTCTGTCTCTTTCTGTTATTCTCAAAAATATTAAACATTAAAAAAAAAGAAATGAATTCTGTTTGAGATCTTAGGAATTTATGTGAGATCTGCATGTTTCAATGTTCTTCTATCGGCTCTTTTTTTTTTTTTTTTTTTTTTTTTTTTTTTTTTTTTTAGATGTCCAAAACAATAATCCTAGTTTGGAGTTATAATCATGCACAAGAGAACAACCACAACCACAACAGCAAATTCCCACATATCCTATTTAGGAAACTGGCTTTCTCATGGCTATTTTTCTTCTTGGAAAAAAAAAAAAAAACAACTTATAATTATGCCTGGAGCCAACTCCTGTGTTCCTTGCCTTTAGCAACAGGGAAACTTATTCTGAAGCATTTTACAGCCTAAAGAAATATACTTAAATGATTACATAACCATTCAGAAAAAGAAATTAATAACTCTGAGCCTTCTAAATGCACAGAAAAGGGACAGCCTATGTGGAATGCAATGGTTTTGATTTAGGTAAGGCCAGCTGACCAATATTCAATTCCATTTGTAAAATTAATAGCTCCTCCATGAATTGAATGGATTGAACTTAGAAACATCTCCGTGCTGCCTCATGAGGACATGGTGAAGGGTATGGTATTAAGAATCACAGGCTTACATTTGGACACTGGCTCTTCCCCCCATTAGGTTTGAGACATGTGGGACATCATGAAATCTATCTACCTCTCCTGAAGAATGAATGCTCATCTTGTCCCCTAAGCTCTACTCCATGAGGGCAGGAACAAGATATGTCAAGCTTTACCAGAGCCCCAAATATAATGTTGCTCAATAAATTTTTGTTGAAAGAATAAGAGAATAAATCAAATTACCTCACATATAATGACAAAAGAAAAACATAGTTTTATATTTACCAATTCTCAGATCATTTCTGGAGAGGAGTTTGTGATAAAGGAGAGAGGAGAGGGGTGCCTGGTTGGCTCAGTTGGTTAGGCATCTGACTTCGGCTTGGGTCATGATCTCATGGTTTGTGGATTTGAGCCCCGCATCAGGCTGTCTACTGTTAGCACAGAGCCTGCTTTGGATCCTCTGTCCCCTCCCCCCCCCACCCCGCCCCATCCCCATTTGTGCACTCTCTCTCAAAAATAAATATACATTAAGAAAAAATACGAAGGTCTCACAAAAGAGTCCAGCAAGTCCCGAAAGAAAGGAAGAAAGAAAGAAAGAAAGAAAGAAAGAAAGAAAGAAAGAAAGAAAAGGAGAGAGGAGAGACAAAGGCAATCAATTGATCAATCGATAGGAAACACTATTTTGCAGCAATGGGTGAAACAAAAATGGATATCAATAGTGAATGCATTAAGCCTAGAGGGAAATGTTGCTTGTTAGTTAATGTTGTCTTATTTGGGACCAGGAACAGCATCAGAACTCTTGTTATGACATGAGAAAACAACAGGAAATTTAGAATACTGAGAAATTTATCTTGCTCATGAAATACTGTTGGGAGTATTTCATTTATTTGAACGTTCTTCTCAAGATTTTTCTGGATATAAATGTACTCTTTTAAGATGGCATGGCTAAATTACACATTAAGTTGAGTTACTAGACCAAAACCAGACCGGGCAACATGATTTTTTGAAAGCTGGGAGAAAAAGAAAAGTCATGCATGCATGTTTTTGGAAATTATGGCAGGTAGGAGTGGGAAGGGGCATTTTGTTTTGGTGGATTAAGGCTAAATCAGAAATCATGATATTGTCTTTGTGATCCCAGGTTAAGTTCCTTATTTGCCACCACTTGCATTATTGTTAAGTGGTTATAAACAACCGCTGTCCTTGAACTCCCAGGGAGGTTGTAAAAGCAGTTCGGTGATGCTTTAAATAGCATTCATGTTCTTAGGATAAGGGCCAAATAAGATGGCCAGGAAGACAAGGAATCTCTATAGGAACCTAACTACATTTCATTGCCATTTATTAGAAGAGGAGCTTTTTATTTCCTGGTATCACAGTCCCTACCAGCTGTTATATTCTGGGCACCTAACATCTCAGTCAAGTCTTAGGTATGTTGAATTACTCATTTCCATTTTTATCTCCCAAACTTGTCCCTAAGCATGCAATTTTTTCATCGAGTGTTATATACAGATCTTTGGACGAGCCGAAATTTTAGGCAGAATGTTGGTTGTGATACAGTAACTGAATGTTTGATGTTTGACTGCAGACAGCCTTCATTCCCCACCTCTCCCCCTCGCCCTTCTACCCCATATCCAGACAGGCTATACAAGTGCCGACCCTTTCTGCTTTGGCGCTGGAAGAAAGTTCCAACCACACCAGCCCCAGCCAAGACACATAGGAGCCTCAATTCAGCCTGATTCCTTAAACAACTTTAATAAAACCCCGGCGCAGACTCCTTTCTCTGCTCTCTTAAGTCACTTTCAGGGTAGCTTGGTTGCCAGCCCTCCTTTCCCTTTGTGTTCCCTCTTGGGGACATGGCGTCATCCATTTCAACTTTCCCCACCAGACCTCGGCCGGCTGGCTGGCCGGTTGAGCTCATCCTGTCTGGGAGGGGTGATAGCAACACCAGTCAAATCTGGGTCCTTGCCACAGACAGAGATTCAGCTAAAAATGGAGAAGAAGGATCTGTTTGTTTGTTTGTTTTAATGCACTGTGCTTTTTCTCTGTGATTTCTTTTAGACCCTGGATGCCCTGTGGACCAACAGCTCTGTAATAGACCAAAAAGGACTAGATATTGATATGATTAAGAGTATCAACAGCGGGGCAGAGGTTAGGAGGAAAACTTGAAGGGCTATCAAATCCCATTTCTTCAGGGCACAAGTTGATCTCCAGCTGGGATCAGAAATTTTCCCTAGTGATGTAGCACTGCCTAATTAGCTGCATTAGGGAAGACTCAGCCTTTCTCTGAGCGCTAGCCTCAGTTGGAGACAGGAAACTCACCTACTTCAGTGGTAAGGCTGTAACACTTAATTAATTAATGGTGGCGGCGTATTTATGATCTAGGGATAAAAGGGCGATAGGAGTGAAAGTACCACTATATTCCTTCCTATTGCTACTGGGAAACATGACTCACGTTGGCAAATTAGTGGATCCAAGTTGAAATATATTTTTTCCCCAAAGATTGATGGTTTATGAGTACCTTCAGCATTTCTTTCTTCCCTATTAATTCTAAAAACTTGGGTCAGTTTTGTGAAATATGTCTTACGTTTGCTGTTGAATTTGAGGTTCATGGAATAAAGCTCCAAGGTATAAACATATTACAGCAATCACTGTTGTTTGCTGTAACGGTGGGTGTGGAGGGGCAAATGGAGGAAGATTCTTAATTTGGTGATGAACATTGTCCTTGTCCATATAGATAAGGGCTCAACGTAATGATGGGGTGACTGAAGGAAGTTAGAACACAGGTCTAACTAACCCAGAACACCTTCCTCTTGGTATAGTGTATAGGAGCAAAGGGCTCAGCTCAACTACTGAAGAAATAAAGGTGAGCAGAGATAGACCTGATCCAAGCTCTGTATTAATAATAAAGGCAGGAAGGAAAGTCAAATCATTAGGAAACACTGAAGGGAGAAATAAGACAGTAGTTCTGGCACGTAGAAGTATGAGTAGGATGACAATAAAATCTAAATAACAAAATGATGTATATGCTTTGAAAAGGTGGACCGCTTATATGATCTTTCTCACTACGTCATAGTGATCTTAAATGGGGAAAAACGGTATGAAAGTTCTTTCCTGGGGCACTGGGTGGCTCAGTCAGTTGAGCACCCGACTTCGGTCCAGGTCATGATCGCGCGGTTCATGAGTTCAAGCCCCGCATTGAGCTCGCTGCTGTCAGTGTAGAGCCCGCTTCAGATCCTCTGTCCCCCTCTCTCTGCCCCTCCCCCACTTGTGCTCTCTCAAAAATAAATAAACATTAAAAAAAATAAAGTTCTTTCTCCTTTTAAGATTTCCCCCAAGTATCTTGCCTCTGCTGTGTGAACTCTTCTCCAAATCTCAACTGTTCTATGACTGCACCCTGAATGCAGAAAGAGAACTGTGTTTTTTGCTCACTTTTTTTTCTCACAGGAATATAGCATGGAAAATACATTTGCACTGGGCTACTTTACTGGGTTTTAAACTCCCTGATACTGGTAAGGGACTTGGCAGTCAGAGGGGCCCCCAAAATGCGTCGATCTACAGTGTGAAGCACAATTGATAAAGATTCAGCAGAAGGCTTTAGAGAAAATGATAAGTATGAAAAGAAAACCATTTTCTAAAGTGCCAAAAGCAATTACCACATGCACTTTGACCTTCTCAATTTTTGTAAGTAGTAGTAGGAAAGACATGCCTGAACAAAAGCTTTGCAGAGTGAAGACTTGGGTCAGATAAGGAATTCAGCTAGAGGATAACCAACTATCAAGATGCTTTCTGGGTATTAGGAAATAGGATATTCCTTCATAAGATGGCTTCATAATGCTCACTGTCCTTTGGCAGTTCAGGGAGCAGTTAAGGCTTTTGCAAGCCAGCGCTGTTAATTTAAGAAAGGAGATTTCTTGCCCTCGTTTCCATTTCTAAGCCCGTATCTTCATAAAACATGAAACAGGTGGTATAATAATCTGGCTCGTCCAGTCAAAACCCTCCTTTAACTTAACGGTAAAAGTTCCCAGTATAGAGGCCCTGTTATCAAGCGAGATACTGACCCTTAAGCCCCAACCATTTCTTTCTGCATAGATACGATTTAGAATCATTTCCTATTTATGTTTGCACTTGTCTCAGTCTCTGTGTTTGTCTACATATTGTTCATTATGAAAAAAGTATAAAACATTTGTATATGTAACATATTATGTATTTATGAGAATATCATGGATATGCATACACATATGTCTCTTTGGCCCAGTTAAAATTCAGGAAATGATTCCCACATCTTGAACAAAGTATGTATGTTGGAGGTCATTTGTGAAGTTTAGCACAGAGCAGACTTTGTATAGTGAGAATTTTCTATGTTTGGGAAAGAGAGCAAGAAAATACAGTGAAATAACCAACCAACCAACCAACCATTCCATGGGTAATCCCCCCAAATCCTTTCAGACCAACTGGTTGTTAACCTGACCCTCATATTTACTGTTTGGAACTACTTGGGACGGCACCACTTAATGCGGTATTATCAGTATGCGGTATTATTGCCAAATCATGTAGGAGGAAAAAAACCCACAAAAATCCAAGAGCATAAGGCAAGAAGATTAAAAAGTGGCATAGGCTAGAGCCTATATACTAACTGACTTTCTTTATGGTTAAAGCCTACGAGACACCCTTAAATTGGGTTAATAGCACTCGCACTTGAGAGCGGTGTGGTCCTATATGCCGTGTAGGTTTTGGTGGGGGAAGGGGCAGGACCTTCATGAAATAATCATCAGTGCCACAAAGGAGTGAAAACAGGAATGTGACACATTTGGAAGAAAGAGAAATAAGAACATAGGGTCTCTGATCTTAATAAAAGGGGGAAAAACTGGTGGTGACCACTGAGGAAACACTTCTGTATGATTGTTTGTTTACTAAGCCCATGTCTGCCTATGAGAATGGGGTAAATAGTAAATAATGTCCTTCAGCACCCTAAGAAACCTGTAGTCATCAATCTATGAATTAATCGTCAAACATTCGTGAAGGAAAGACATGGTTCTTACCTGCAGGGGTATTAGAATCTAGTTAGGGAGAGAAGATACATGCATGAATAGTTTGAGTCTCCAAGGCATTATGTGATACCTTCTAGGGGAACCTCAGGTTTTCAAATGAGTTCACACTGAAATCCGTGCATGGATTCCATGACGTCAGCAGCTCCACTTTTTCCTTCCCTTCCCCAGTGAATCAGGGCATAAACTCAGCCATCTTTCCTCACATGAGAGCCCACAGAGAGTTGCTCAAGTGTGCTCACAAGTTGTCCATTCATGTTTTCTCCTCTAGCTTCCTCAGTGAGCCTGTAAGACTCTGGAAAAATAATCTCACCTCTTCAGTGGCTTCCAGTGCCCTCCATGAGATGACTCGACTTTGGAATGCCACCACGACTCCTTCTTAGAGTTTAACGACTGTAGGGAGGTTTGCAGAATAGCTGAGGAGAAGACACAGTGCCTAATGTCAGCCCTAGACGCTTCTAGACACTACTTTAGTCCTAAGTATCATAAAACCATGCTTAAAAGTCTCTCCTTAAACTTCGGATTCAAACTGCTGGGAAGGGGAAGGAAGGTTCTGAGACCACACGGACTTAGACTCGGTGCCATTGCCCTTATGATTTATTATAATTTTTTTACCTATTTCTGTGTCCCAGGTATCAGGCCTCCTCTTTATATTTTTGATCCAAAATAAAAGCCTCATGCATACTGAGCCATGCAAATATCATATGGCCTAACTGGAGTGGGGCTGTATGTCCACGTCTCCTCTGCCCCTGCTGTGCTGTGGATCAGCTGTGACCCGAACTATCCCGATGTAAGATAGGAATTCAGGGGACTGGAAACGTTCTCTGGCCTCGGGTGGTCAGAGCAGAAAAGGAATAACTGGTGGCACTTGATTTTTGCTGGAAGGATAATTAGAGTCCTGTAGAAGGGAAGGAAAAGGAAGATCAAATCCACTTACCAAGTAAAACGGTAGTGTAACGAATGTCGGGGTTCCAATGCTTTTCCTGCTTCAGGACCCAGGCACCTATTTCCACAGCTGCTGGGAGTGTTGGCTGCTGAAATTCACAGCTGAGTCCTTGTCCTGGAACTGACCTCAGCTCAAGGAACCCGTGTCACCCAATGTCATAGCCCCTTTGAAGGGACAAGCTGTACCCAATGATGAGTTAATGTGAAGGTACCCAGGCCAGTCTCTTCTACTCAACGTGAGACACCCCCAGGCATCAGCCTGGCTCCAGAGCTCCCCGAGGGTTTGGTTGAGGTCCCTGCTGCCACCGCGTCACCATTCAACTTCTTCCTCTGCCTTCTTTCCGATCCTCCAATCACTGCCTTACGGATGTTCCCCAGAGCACTTTCCCTTAAAATCCCTGCTTCACAGTCTGTTTTACAGGAAACCCACCCAAGACAAAAGAGAAATAAAAGAAGATTTTCAGGGGACAGTGAATTTATCAAGCTAGCTAGAGTGAAAGTTTCATTGGGGTAGTAGCGTGGGACCTGAGACTGGAAGAGGTTTACAGGGAGGCCCTTGAATGCCAGGCTATCATGTTAGGCATTTATCAAGGGTAACCAGGTCAGTAAATAGGTGGCCCCTGGACTCACAGCAGCTCCTCCATTCTGTACCTGGAGTGTGCTGTCTTCCCCACTGCATTCCAGCTGATTAGAAAATCCTTCTCTAGACTGAGAATCAGTCTGATTCATATGTCGTGAAGCCTACACCCATCCCAGCCATATAGTTTTAGAAGCAATTTAATATCATTCCAGATTCTAATAGGAACTTCTTACTCATTGAGACTTGAGACATGTGTGTTAATCAAGACTATTTTTCCAATAGTCGTTTGATATACAAACTTTAATGCTACCCTGAGGTGGAAATTAAAGGTGTCGAGAACAAAAGAATGCATGTAGGTACTGAATATATGTCCACCATTAAGAAATTTCTTTTGGAAGACCACTTGCTTGAGAATGTATTGAAATAGGCTTACCTTTTTTTTTTTCGTTTTTTTTTTTTAGGCTAATCTTTTAAAAATAATGTCATCAGATGGGATAACACACATATAGGACGAATGAATAATAGGATTTTTAAAATATACTGAATGATGATATATGGTTTGACATAAAATATCACCTTTTCAATTTTGATTCTTCCCCAATATCACTGCCACGATACATTGCAGCATCATGAAGGTCTGTGAAGTCTTACCAAACACATCTTCATCATGGTCAGTGAGGGTCTGCTCATTGACTCACGTATCACGTGTTACTTGAGTAGTGTGACTGCACCACCTCGTCCGGGATGCACATTATTATTCAGAGTTCCACCTTTGGCCCTCAAAAGAGACAGGGTCAGTCTATCTTTAAATAATTTTGTAACAATGTTTCTCTCGTAAGTTGGATTTCAACCAAAGAAACAAAAGCAAAAATATTTACAACTGCATTCAAATTTCCGTGGCCTGAAAGACATTTTATGCATGGCGAATTTTCATCTTTCCCTGTCGTGGAACTGTAGCTGGAGGAAACAATGGTAAAAGGGTCAGTCAGCAGCTTCCGTTTCCTTAGAACATATGTCATGGTTTTATCTCTTGCTTCCTATTGTACATGTGGCCTGAAATGCAGAAGGAATCCTGGCAGATCATCAAGAAAAATCACTGTTTAAAAAGAAAAGGGGGGGGGGGCATGAAAAGAATATTCTCCTTTATCAGAGACAGCCCAGGAGGTATGTTATATGGGTGGGTGGTGTGCGTGCACGCGTGAGAGAGTCAGAGACAGAGACAGAGACAGAGACACGGAGAATAAAAGTGCAATCTCTGAGGGGCGCCTGGGTGGCGCAGTCGGTTAAGCGTCCGACTTCAGCCAGGTCACGATCTCGCGGTCCGTGAGTTCGAGCCCCGCGTCCGGCTCTGGGCTGATGGCTCGGAGCCTGGAGCCTGTTTCCGATTCTGTGTCTCCCTCTCTCTCTGCCCCTCCTCTGTTCATGCTCTGTCTCTCTCTGTCCCAAAAATAAATAAAAAACGTTGAAAAAAAATTAAAAAAAAAAAAAAGTGCAATCTCTGAGATGTTTCCACTGGTCCTCATCACATGAGTTGACGTAAAAAGATGAACAAAGTACCCAGTGATCTTTGAGCAGCTTTTTGTCTTTGAGTCAGAATTTCAAATAGGACTTCATTTTTAATTTATATTGTCAGGGGCCCCATGATTTCCTACATTAAACACCCCATTTCTTCAAATGTAGCTATTGGGAGTGAGTCCATACCTAGGGCAAAGAGATGTTATTAGAATTCATAAACTAAAAACCTTCCACTTTGCATTATATATACTCCACCTGCACTTTTCTGTACAAATACTAATTCAATCCTAAATCTTATGTATGTACATATATACATATATATATAAAACAGTTTGATAAATATGATGATTCAGTACCAGGTCTTAACAAAGGAAAGCAAACACATAATGATGAAGGTTGTATTACTACTGGAAGACTTAACTATAACAACAAACCTATCAGTGAGTAATTCAAAACACATAGCATTTTAGGCAGCGTCAAAGGTCTCTATATATTTAGTGGCCTTAAGGGCATCTTTGTATGACAGAATCGGACAGTAAGCACTGTTCATGACACTGGTGGTTAGAAAGACTCAATTATTTTATATCTACTGTGTTCAAGAAAGCAGGGATTGTAAGATATTTTAGAAAATTCTAAACAAACTTCTTAGAGAAAAGCCATTTGGTGCTTAAAAACACAAATACTTAATATCTGGAAAACTCACCAAAGCAGAAAGACGGGATATCCAAGAAATCTAAATAGCAGAGGCAATGTTGTCCAGAAATACATACTAAAATCAAAGGCATATGCACTTTCCATATCTCTGCAGTTATCCAGGAGCACAGATAATATAATTAACAAGATACACGCATGCACGCAGGCACACACAGCCCAGCAATATAGCATCGACTCAAGAAGAAAACATATGCTTTAGGAGTGCTCACTGCATCTCAATGTTTGCCATTTGAGACAATGACCTGTTCTCTCTAAAAAGCAACTATTAGAGTATTACACTGAAATTGATGACTTCGTACTCAAAAAATCCCTTCTTGCCCAAAATATTAAGTGGAAGAGGCCATCTTTTGCTAAAGTTCTAAAACCTGTGTGATTAAGTCCATCCTATTTTACTTAAAAAAAATGTTTATTTATTTATTGAGCGAGCGAGAGAGAGAGAGAGAGAGAGAGAGGGAATGAGCAGAGGAGGGGCAAAGGGAGAGGGAGAGGGAGAGACAGAATCCCAAGCTGGCTCTGTGCTGAGAGTGTAAGCCTGACGCAGGGCTGGATCTCATGACCTGAACCGTGAGATCATGACCTGAGCCGAATCAAGGGTTGGACGCTTAAACTACTGAGCCACCCAGGTGTCCCCCATTTTAGTTTTTAAGAAAAAAACCCAAACATTTATTTACCAGGGTTTTCTGCCTGAATATGCTGTGACTCTCTGGAAGAAACCAAGTCTGCTTCGCTAGCATCTAGGTTTATCCCTTCAAAATCGGCCATCATATGTTGTGGTTTTATCTTTTAAAAAAATTTTTTTTTAACGTTTATTTATTTTTGAGACAGAGAGAGACAGAGCATGAATGGGGGAGGGTCAGAGAGAGGGAGACACAGAATCTGAAACAGGCTCCGGGCTCTGAGCTGTCAGCACAGAGCCCGACGCGGGGCTTGAACTCACTGACCGGGAGATCGTGACCTGAGCCGAAGTCAGACGCTTAAACGACTGAGCCACCCAGGCGCCCCTTTTTTTTTTTTTTTTTTTTTTTTTTTAATTTCATTCTGTAGTGAAAGGTCAGTATGTTTTTTAAAATAATATTTTACAGGAATATAAAGTAATAATGGCACTTAGAAAAGTATAGATGTTCAGGAGGAAACGGGGTAGTCGTTAAAAAAAATGAACACAAGGAGTTGCTTTTTCCTTAAATGTGCAAAATATCACAGGGAAGTTTGGGACTCTGCGGGCTCATGCTCACACTGTGGATTCAGCTTGCGAGGACGGCTTCTTCCTCTTCTTTTCTCATTCCCGTTTACCACCTCCTCATTTGCACTCTGTTTTACGTTTTCCAGAACAGCAGCATGACAAAGACTTGCTTTTAGTCTTCGAAAACACTACTAGCAACAAAAAGATGGGACTAACCTTTCCCATTCCGGGCAATTCTTCCACCCGGCAGATATTTTAAGACTTCACAGAAATTGAGTACTCTTTTTCCTTTTCTTTTTTTTTTTTTTCGAAATCTAGTCCAAACCTACTAAAACATTCACCATGCCTGCTGCCTAATGCATTTATTCATGCCCTCTATATATTCTCCTCTATAACCTCTTCCTTTGTGTCTTCATTGTAATAATATTGCTTATGTGAAAACTGCTGGGTAAATTATTCAATTTTTTTTCTATTATCCAGTATATCTGCAATAAAACTGATAAACTATCTCTGTAAATACATTTATAATAATTTAAGTTAGTCTTCGCTGCTTATTTGTCTGCCTGCCTGCCTGTCTCTCTTTATCTAGCTCTTACACACCCTTCTCAAGCCTTTGGCCAGGGTAGACTTGAAGTACTTTGTGTCTGTTTGTTACATAATGAAGACAAGCTGCTAAGTAGATGCAAATGCTAATTCTGTAGTTACTTTTCATTTCACATGAAATTTCATTAGTGTTAAGTATGGAAAATTAATTACTCCTTAATCACAAGTCCACAGAACTTAATCACCAACTACAAATAACTATGTTAAAGGGTAATGCTATGGATTAACCATAAATCAACAAAGCAGGCAAATTTTGCATTAAGGCCAAAATTTAGGTGGGTACTCATGACCTCTAGACGCTAAATAAAAAAAAAAAATAGTTACGATCTCTGTGCTAGAACAATATTTTTTCAAGGATTTAGTTTTTCAGTCACTATACACACACACACACACACACACACACACACACACACATATACACTCAGAAGATAAAATAATCTCTCAAATTGTTTACAGTTTACTAGGGACACTGGAAAGAGATGAACACTTTAAGTCTCTTCACAGGTGTTTTGAAACCATAAGAAGAGGAGTAGCTAACTGACCCTTTGCGTGGTCATGGGACCAAAGAAAGTTAAGCAGAAACCCTAATATATTTACCTATATCATATCATTCCTTGTTTATCTTTTCTCAACTCTCTTCAGTAGGGCTTGTTTTTTTTTTGGTTTTTTGTTTTTTTGGGTTTTTTTTAATGATCAAATCAGTGATGTGCTGCAGTCTTCATACTGGTTGGCAGCTGGGGAGAGCCCATTGTTAGCATCTCTTCCCAACTCTGAATTTTGTTATATCATGTTAATTCGTCACTTGAAATTGTTGATGGTAACAGTGTTTACACCATGGGAATTGGCATATGCTACTAAGCAGACCTTAAAAAAAATTCCTCCAAAGAGCAAGTTGTTAAACATTTACCAGCACACCACCTGGCCAGGAAATGTAGCATTCCTTGAATCTACTGGAAAACTTAGTGGGGGATAATGAGACACATGCTTTTTCTGATATCTGTAAGGTGTGGTCCATGATAAAGCAAAGGTTAGAATTATAAATAAGACAGTATCCTTGCTTTCTTAGAAATCACAATAAGGGGAATAAGTCATCAATCTATCTCAAGACCAAATCAGTTTAAAAAGTTTAAGAGAGGAAGGCTAGAAAGACTGCTCCAAAAATATATTTCAATGGCTGTGATTGGTCTATGGATTATTGGGTCATTAGGATTCCATACTTACTGTCACGTAAAGTCCGTGGGTCATTCAGGCAAGAATGTTTTCTTGGGGGATGAAGTTTCTCAGAGAGTTTTCATCAACTTGTCATCCATCTGTGGAGATTCTATCCAATGCCAGCAATAGAAACAGATAGTGTAGGGACGCCTGGGTGGCTCAGTTGGTTAAGCACCCAACTTTTGATTTTGGCTCAGGTCATGATCTCATCATTTGTGAGATCAAGCCCCACACTGACAGTGCAGGGCCTGCTTGGGATTGTCTCTCTTCCTCTCTCTCTGCCCCATCCCCCCACTCTCAAAATAAATAAATAAACTTAAAAAAAGAGAAAGAAACAGATAGTGTAACATAGTGTTTAAGAATGTTGGTATAGGCTTCTGAGTGCCTTGGTTCAAATACTTCATTATTATACAATGCTGGGAAAGTTACATTAATTCTCTGCTTCATAGTCCTCTTTCTTAAAGTTAGAATAGTACTTATACTCAAGTCATAGAATTTTTTGAAGATGAATTAATGATGTGAAAGCACTCAGGACCTGGCTGGCATATCCTGTATACTCAAATGTTGTCCATTGTCTTTATCAACACATATTCACAAGGACAGTAGCTTCCACAAAGTGGATTAGGCATGATCAGATCCTATCATTATGAATACTTTCAGAACTTCCAGAAGTCATTGCTAATCCTTGAGCTTGACAAATACGAAGATTAGCCATAGCATATTGGGTATTTGCCCAATTTCTCTGCAATTATCCCTGACTATTTGTGATACTATCTTCACCTTTTTCTAGCATTATGAACAAATTCAGTAGATATGAATTCACTTGTATTGTTAAATTTACCTATTCAATGAGAGGGGAAAGTCACAGATCTGGAAATACAATGAAGCTGACCTCATAACATGATATTATAAAGATAAGGTTGACATATTTTTGGAAAGACATTAGAACTTAAAAAAAGACCTAGAACTTGTCCTTTACCTCACTGGTCATGGAGTTATTCACCACCTGCCAGTTCCTATGAAGTCTTTGTTGAAAAACAAGAGAGAAAAAGTGACCCTTCAACACAGAATGTTTACTTCATTTCCAGATCTGCTTCTTGTATTCTGGGAATCCCACTGTGAGGCCTGCTCACAGATACAGATGTGGCCGGAGCTGGAGTCATTGCTGAGACATAATGTAGGCATTCGTGGTGATTAGTGAATCATTTATAAAAGTCCTTGGAAGTGAAAACCTGCTCCATAGGGCCTAAATCCATAAGACCCAAGAACCATAAATCACCTCTATAAAGAGCCTATACATACTCCACATACATATTATACACACATTTGTGGAGTGAAGGTTGGGTAGAGCATGGGAAGAACAGAAAGTGACCAGGGTTCTTGTATGCAGTTAACAAAATCGTGGATTATTGTGCAAACCCTTAAGGATATACTTAGATGCCACCGTATAGATACTGGCGTAACAATCAGGACCTATGTTTTGATCCCAGCGCTACCACTGATTTGCTAAGGGGTTGCGCAAATCATCGGATTTGGGTTTCCTTTTTTTAAGGTATTGGCTTAGACACATGGTTTTAAAACTGTTCTGAGAAGCCCTTGGTACCCCCAACAGAGGGATCTTGGGGATGGCATTCAGAGGGCGGCAATATCAGCACTCAGGAGTCCAGGCTACCTCTCCCTGACCACCACTTCCATCAATTTTACAGATTAAATATTTACAAGTTTTTGGGGTGCCTGGGTGGCTCAGTCGGTTGGGCGGCCGACTTCGGCTCAGGTCATGATCTCGCTGTCCGTGAGTTCGAGCCCCGCGTCGGGCTCTGGGCTGATGGCTCAGAGCCTGGAGCCTGTTTCGGATTCTGTGTCTCCCTCTCTCTCTGACCCTCCCCCGTTCATACTCTGTCTCTCTCTGTCTCAAAAATAAATAAACGTTAAAAAAAATTAAATATTTACAAGTTTTTTAAAATACTTGCTGTGCATAATTAAAAAAAAAATATATATATATATATATCACTGGTGGGACGCCTGGGTGGCTCAGTTGGTTAGGTGACTGACTTCGGCTTAGGTCATGATCTCACAGATCTCACATAGTAAATAAATGTTAAAAAAATTAAAAAAAAATATCATTGGTTAAAAGTTGAAAACCACTGAACTGGTTCAGTTTTAAAGGTTCGAGACTCTTTACAGTTTCCCATCACTAGTTTAGGAGGTGATACTTCGTGTAATACTAAAATTAGCTCATACTACTTAGATTACCTAGACTTATAATTAATTAGTACCTAGATGACTATATAGAACTCTGATGAAATGAAAAAAACAGGGGGTGAACATTCAGCAGGGTTGAGATCTTTTCAACACTTTAATTTTTTTTTTTAACGTTTATTTATTATTGAGAGACAGAGAGACACAGAGCGTGAGCAGGGGAGGGGTAGAGAGAGGAGGAGACACAGAATCCGAAGTAGGCTTCAGGCTCTGAGCTGTCAGCACAGAGCCCGCCGCGGGGCTCAAACTCATGATCTGTGAGATCGTGACCTGAGCCGAAGTCAGTCGCCTGACCAACTGAGCCACCCAGGCACCCCTAGATCTTTTCAATACTTTAAATGCTACAAGTTTACAAAAGAAAAATATTATCTTCTATTACTTTTAAGGCATCTTTCATTTCGTTCCCCTTTTCCATCTGATGTGGTTTATCTCAGAATTCAATACTGGTAAGTACTGTAAGGAACCTATCATTTTACAGAGGAGTGCCTAGGGTTATTCGAAGTTGCTCGAGGAGGTATTCCATCTCCAGGTTCTTTCCATCATACACTTTGGCCAAAGAATAAATATATAATCCACCTGAAGCAACCATATGGAGATTCTTAACCACATTCCCCCCGACCTTTCTCTGTCTCTGTCTCTCTCTCCCTCTTTCCTTCTTTGCTTTCCTTTCTCTTCTTTCTTTCTTTCTTTCTTTCTTTCTTTCTTTCTTTCTTTCTTTCTTTCTTTCTTTCCTTTCTCTTTTCTTTCTCTTCTTTCTCTTCTTTCTTTCTCTTTCTTTTCTTTCTTTCTTCTTTCTTTCTTTCTTTCTTTCATTTACTAAACAATTTTTGAATTTCCACAAAAAGCCCAGCACTCTACTAGCACTGGAAATTTGCAATTATATAAGCCCTGGTACATATCTTATAAAATAGTCTGGAAGAGGAGACAGACAAGTAAACCACTTATATGAGTATAGAGTGCTAGGTCCTATGGGAGAAATATTCAAGTGCTGTTGAAACAAGAGGCAAGATTTTTAAATCAGAGAAGCAATTGGGAATGGTCATGGAGAAAGTGGCACTTGGAGTTTTACATTTTGAAGAATGAATAGAATTTGGGTAGACCAAAGTGTCTATGGGCTTGTAAATATGTGGCTAGGCAGGCCATGGAGGGAATATTCAAGATAGAAGAAAAAAAGACACAGATGCCTCCAACAGGTGCTGCATTGGAGGATCTGCAAGTATCTTAGTACATCTCTATAGAAGGGTGCATTTCAGGAAAGGGTGTTGGGAGATGAGAGCTATAGGGAGCAAAAACATCATAGAGGGTCTCGTAAGACAGAGTTCACAAGCATGAATTTTACCCTAAAAATGTTATGATGCAACACATAGCAACTGATCAAGGGGATGCCATCATCAGGTCTGTATCATAGAAAATAACCGGCTGGACTGGGTGGAGAGACTGGCAGAGGCCAGTCCCAAGATGGCAGAACCATAAGGATATGCTTCTAGTAATCTAGAAGAAAGGAACGAGGGTTATAGTGTGTGCTAGAGAGAACTGACATCAGGGGATAAATCTTTTTGAAAAATTAATTAACCATTAACCCTGTCTCTGCTTACAGGGGTTTAAGAAAAATACGTGGTAAGAGACAGATTATTTTGGTCCTCCCAGGGACTTGGGTACACTTGAAGATAAAGATCGAAATCCTAAATCTGCAATTCCACACTTAACAAATACTCCCACAGATATTTCCATGGCATTAAATGCAGAAAATGTTTCCAGGAGAGTTAAATACAATATTTTGTTTTCTTTTTACAGAGTAACAGATTGTTATGCTCTGACCTTGAGTTTCCTGTCTCTGGATGTTGGGTATGTTTTTGCCATTTTGGAGTCCGTCGAATACTCTATAAGTTTAAAGAGATATACTAAGATAGAAATTAGCATTAGTTCAGGAAAGAGATTCACATCCATCAGATTAATCAAAATAGTCAACGTATTTGTTGTTTAGAACTAGTGGGGCACCTGGGTGGCTTAGTCAGTTAAGCATCCCACTTCAGCTCCTGCCATGATCTCATGGGTTCACGGGTTCAAGCCCTGTGTTGGGCTCTGTACAGACAGCTCAGAGCCTGCAGCCTGCTTCAGATGCTGTGTCTCCCTCTCTCTCCGGCCCTCCACTGCTCACTCTGTCTCTCTCTTTCTCAAAAATAAAATAAAATGTTAAAAAAATTAGAACTAGCCGTATATGCTACGAACGATAGGGAAATGGGTACGGATGAGGAAAAGGACTTGTACTGTAAATTTTAACAAAATTTTATTTTGTTAAAACCAGGGGTTATAATGCTCATAGAGAAAAGGATATCTGAACATGCTTTTATTTATTTCGCTGGGAATACTCAGCTTGTATCACAGCCAGTGTCTCTCAAATTGTGGTGCCAAGATCAGCAACATCGGCCTCACCCGGGAACCTCTTAGAAAAGCAAGTTCAGCAAACCCACTTCAGACGTACTGAAACAGAAACTCTACAGGGCAGAGGAGGTAGTAATCTGAGGTGTAACAAGCCTGCAGGGAGGTTCTGATGCACATCAAAGTTCGAGAAGCACCGTGACAGAGCTGTTATCCTACTGGTTGAGAGCATGGCCTCCGGAATCAGACAGACATACCTTCAACTTCTGGCTCTTCTACTAAGTAGATGTGATCTTGGGCAATTTACTTACCTTTTCTGAACTTTAGTCTCCTCATTTGTAACATGGGGATAAACATATTTCCTACGGCATCGGGTGGTTGTAGAGATTCAGTGAGATCACTCATTCATTCATTCATTCTGACTCATTGGGTTTCCTCGCAGGCACTCTTTTAGGCACTGGAGTTTCAATGGTGAATAAAAAAGGTCTTTACTTGGGAGAGGAGGAGATACGCATTCCAGTGCCTTTCATGTTGCGCAGACTCACCAGCCAGCCTGTCTGGCTCACAGAAAGCTTTCGACAAACATTATTCATGATGAGTATTAGCTAATTGTGTCTTTGAATCTGAATTCAAAAGCTATACCATTTTCAATGTTCTCTATTCATTGCTTTTGGAAACGTTGTTAAGATCAATAGAAGTGTGGCTGTTAAAAACCGAAAAAAAAAAAATAATGCTCCAGCTCTTAAAACAGAAAAAAACTTACAGACTGTAACTTATGAAAATGAAACTGCCACTAATTTAAAGGCAACACTTCACCCCAAAGAATATGGCGACACACTCCGGGGCTGGTGTTGAGGCCATTCTGAAATACTGCGTTTGTAAAGGATTTAGAACACCCCAAAGTTTCTGTCCTATTGCCTGCTGACCACATTAAAAAATGAACTGTTCCCATATTAAATGATGCTTGAAAGCTCTCTGTGTTTGATGGAGGGGAGCAATCTGCTGGGTGTCCAGGAAAAGCGGCTACAACTTTCTTAACGGCCTCTCTCATCTGGTGATGGAGGCCTAATCATTTAAATAAAAAAAGGGCAGAGAAAATGCTGAGAGGCAGTTTGATCTAACTCAACCTTTTCAAATGACTACACTAATTTTAAACATGTGAATTTAACTGTATGTTTGCCCCTCTATAAACAGGGCGAACAAACAGTATATCATTTTTACACTTGAACTGTATTATGATTTTAATGCAGGCTCAGGTGAGGTGAGGTCAGAAGATACAATTAAATGGATCTGGTACCAGCTGGAGATTAGGCTCTCTTTAACCATGCTTGGGTGATTTATCCATCAACAACTCATGTACTGCTCCATAAAAATTGATATCTGTTTAAAAATAGGTATTAAAATACAGTGTACTTTGAAAATTAGAGACTAAAATATTGTGTAGTTGCCAGCAGGTAGTTTATTTAATATTCATGTGCAATATGAAACAGAAAGATTCCTGTTCTTGGAATAAATATCTATTAGAATAAATTTGCCCTAGTTACTAATATATGTGGCGCTTCCGTGCTTGGTCAAGTCCTTGGAAACAAATGCAGAAACAAACTTTCAAATCATCTGCAATCTCGCCAGCATGTGGAATGGTGACATGTTATAACCTCACTTCCTAAATAACTCTATCTGTTCCTAAATAATCCTTCCTCAAGGATTTATTTCAGTGTTGTTTTTCCAAGAAAGGCTGTTTAAAAACAAAAACAGGGATAAAAAGGAAACAGAAATGCCAAGTACATGGATTTATTAAGAGGAAATGCAAAATCTGGGTGCTTTTCTATATTCTACTGTAAACTATGAACAGTAGATTTCAATCTTGTAGTCGAATTTCGTTCCTAATAGATGTTAATTCAAATATTTGGATTTTCAGCGTCTAAAGCCAACTTGGAGCTCTAAGTAAAGGGCAATCATTTGTCTACTAATATGCATATCAAAAACTTAAACAAATGAGCATTTAAAAGTAATATTTGATTAACCATTCGCTGAAAGAAAAGTAATTCTGCCTGTCTAATCTAGTAATTTATATAGTTTAGTGATTTGCTTGTCAATAAGGAACAAATTGCCCTAATATATTACTGTAATGCTTCATTTTCATTAAGACATCTGCCAACTTTTCAAAAAACCTTTTCCATTTGGGACTTGACTTATAATTGTAGAGTCCCTTGGGGGAATTTCAATATTATTCTAATCAATTTTATCCACAATACACAATATGGATGATTACATCGCAATGTAATTTCCAAAGTTACCTTCTCGCATTAGTCATTTGCAAAGAGAGAGGACACTGCCAATGTCTCCAGAACATATTTTAGAAAAGAATAGAAACTCACTGCAGCAATGGAGCAAAGAATATTTTTCATCATTTGAATGCATCACAACATGAATATGTATATGTACAGATATGCTTATATAATTTACAACCACACTTCTAAGCTTTATGGTCTATAACATTTATATGTTATTTTTATGCAATCAGATGATAATGGATTTTACAGCCACAAGACTCAAAAGTCGAAAAGTCCTCCAAGATGATCTTCCTGTGTGTGGACTCCTGTGATAAGGCCATGGTCTTTTTTTCTCTTTTTTATAATAGAGGGAGGGGGATCACAGTCCCAGGGAAAGCCAGAACAAGAAAAGGGGTCTTAGTCCTACTCCAAATTGAATCAAGGCTCCCAAAGAGTCATTCAACTAGCCTCTATCCATAACAAGGGTAATATTTTGGCTTTCATCTTTACTTTTTATTTCATTTCTCAACTTCTCCTGACCCAGGTGTGTGAAAGTCATACTACTTGTGGAGAGATGGCTCCCAGACCTGCCCCCATCATCATTATGGTTGTCTTCCCATGGGCATCTCATCTATTTTTAAGACTATAAACATACCCCTACCATGTCAGAGAAATCCACCTTCACTTTAGCAGTGAGTATTAAGGAGCATACAAGAGGCAACAAATAGGTCTGCTAAATACCTTAAATGTATAGAAAGAAAAGGAAATCAGAATAACAAATAATAAACCTTCTGGTGAAGAGCAAGCCACTGGCATTCTGAGGAAAGTCAAAGGTTTTTGGGTTTCTGCTTCTCTTACCAACCTCTTCTGACTCCCATTTTTTTTTAAGCACCGGTGGGGAGTAGCAAAAATGAACTCTAAATCTCAGGTTTCTACCTCAAGTTTGTTTCCTATTTTAAAATGTATTTATAAGTTGTTTCAACCAATCATTTTTATTTTAAAGCTTTATTTATTTATTTATTTATTTAATGTTTATCTTTGAGAGAGAGAGAGAGAGAGAGAGAGAGAGAGAGAGAGAGAAGCAGAGAGACAGGGAGACACAGAATCTGAAGTGGGCTCCAGGCTCTGAGCTGTCAGCACAGAGCCTGACACGGGGCTCAAACTAAGGAATAGCGCGATGAAGACCTGAGTTGAAGTCAGACGCTTAATGGGACTGAGACACCCAGGCCCCTTAAAGATTTTTTTAAGCTTGTAATATTACTATGAGATTGAATGAATTACACTGAACACTTGGCTACTACTTCCCAACCAAACTAGGTACAAATTCATCCCCCAAAGTAATAAAGTTGTCATTAACAACATTTATTAAATACTTACCAAACACAAGATAATTCCTAGAACATATATGAGGAAAATTTTAAGACAATACCTGTAAAAGAAGTCTTCAAAAACTAGAAAGACACATATTGTTTGTTGCTAAGGAGATTCAATATGTTAGGGCTTGTTATTCTATTTAAATTAATTCAATCTTCATCAAGACAATCCTGATAAAATATTACCAAGTATTTTTTTTTAACTTGCAAAAATAAGCTTATCTGAAAAAATAAACTTGGAGTTTACGGGCAAGGGGGGTAATATTCCAGTCTGGGAAAATGGATGGGCTAAGTTTTATGGGCAGCAATTCGGAAAGGATGTTCAGGAGATGATAGACACATTTGGTGGGTCCCAGAATTCATATAGGAAAGAAGAAGATTAGATTATAAAGATAGAAGGGACCCAGATGGGAGAGAACTTTTGATTCTAAACTAAGTACAGGGACTTGCTTTGCAAAGGGAAATAATTTAAGAGTTTTGAGCCAGGGAATTACACGTGGAAAGAGCTACTTAAGAGCAGCCTCGCGGTAGTGTGCATGATGGATTGGAAGGGGAAGAGACTCTAGACAGGCAGAATAGTTCGAAGGCTATTGAAATAATCTATGCATGAAATGGTAAAGGCCCAGAATAAAATCATATAATTTATAAATGGAGGGACCTTCAGATCATCTGAAGTGCAATGGCTTTCAAGCTTTTTTTAACCATGAGCCATAGTTAGGAAATGTGTTTTCCTTACACGCGCATACGTAGAAAACAAAAAAAGTTTAACAGGACATTTATCCTTAATATTTATGATGACATTTGACATTTTTTTGCTCCATTCTGTTTTAAATTTTAGAAAATGCTGATGGAAACACATTATATTTATTTTAAGATTTTCGAACAGGTTGTGACTCACTGTTTGTCAAATATGGCTCAGGTGCAGCCCTTTTACTTTTCGGAAGAGAAACTAAGATACAAAGAAACGAAGAGACTTGCTCAGGGCCTCAGTGCCGGTGACTGGAAGCCAGGTCCTCCATGAATATTACAGTCAGGATGGCACCATGGGAGAAAAATATCTGAGAGTGATTTTAGAGAAGAGATAGGCAAGATAACGCGACTGACTGTGCTCTATTAAAGTCAACTGAGGCTCTATTCCTAATTAATTGGGTAAACAGATTTGCCATAGAATCACAGGTATCTGAAGAAAGAACTGTCTTGAGAGAAATCTAGGAGTTCACATTGAAGTTAAGAGGGTAGAGGGATAGGCAAAGTGCCCAGCAGGCAGGGCGAGCTGCAAGAGTATATAGTACTCAAATGGCAACTCTTGTAGGTCATCTGTCCGGGAATGACCAGAAGGTTTCCAACATGGTAATTGTATATTGAAGGGGGACTGGGTGGTTCAGTAGGTTAAGTGTCGGACTTCAGCTCAGGTCACGATCTTGTGGTTTGTGGGTTCAAGCCCCACACTGGGCTCTCTGCTGTCAGTGCAGAGCCTGCTTTGGATTTTCTGCCTCCCTCTCTCTCTCTGACCCTGACTGCTCTCTTTCTCTCTTTCTCAAAAATAAATAAACATTAAAAAAAATAATAATTGTATACTGAATACCTCTCCTATTCATGGCTCTCCCATGGACCACTCCATTCAATGGTAAGTAAAATCAGGTTCCTCTATGTGAGAAGTTCTTTTTTTTTTTTTTTTTTTAATGTTATTTATTTATTTTCAGAGAGAGAGTGCATGTGCTTGCAGGAGAGGGGCAAGGGAGAGAGAGAAAGAATCCCAAGCAGGCTCTGAGATATCAGCACAAAGCCTGATGCGGGGCTCAAACTCACAAACCTTGAGATCATCACCTGAGCCCAAACCAAGAGTCAGACGCTTAACTGACTGAACCACACAGGCGCTCCTATGTGAGAAGTTCTTATTCAACAGTTTGTTGATAGTAATACACTTCCTTGGAATTGAACCACTACTGTTGCTAAAAATTCATCAACATCCATTTGTAACACTTTCAAATCATTTTTAAAACTTAAAAAAAATTAATAATCTACACAGCTGGATCCAATATCTTTACACTGGAGTTTACACCAACTCGTATTATTTTTTTCAGCCCTAATGCATTTGGGTGTGTGTGTGTGTGTGTGTGTATACATGCGTGTGAACTGCGTTTCCTTTTTACTTCTACCAATGTTCTTTAAGATGGCAGGTTGCCTCTTACCGGCTTGATTCTGAAAAGAAACAGCTTCTGACAGGGAGATGAGCAGCTGGCTGGCAGCTTACGGCAACTCTGTTATTTTGCATCGGTGCAGCGTTTTCACATAAAGGGCTGAAATACAGTCTGGGAATAGTCATGCGTTGCAAACAAACCCCACAAAGCTGGTTAGCGCTGAAGATGTTATACCTGCGCGTTGACTTCTTTCTAGGTGCTTCCCTTTCTTTAATGTTAACGACAGTGCTTTTCACGCTGCCCATTTGTGGGAGGAAGAAGGGGTGCTGCCCACCAGGTTTCTAGCACTGGAGTGTTGAGAAAAATCTGTAACGGTACCTGAAGTGGATCCAGGATTCCTCACAACAGATCCACTTGGACTTTTTTTTTTTTTTCTCTTTTACCCAAATAGCTTAGAGTTCCATCTTTGAGGCAAATGAAGCAGAGAAACTGGCCATCAAAGGACTCAGAATTTATTTATTTATTTATTTATTTATTTTTCCTAATCAATATATTATTTTTTTAATACATGAAATTTATTGTCAAATTGGTTTCCATACAACACCCAGTGCTCATCCCAAAAGATGCCCTCTTCAATATGCATCACCTACTCTCCCCTCCCTCCCACCCCCCATCAACCCTCAGTTTGTTCTCAGTTTTTAACAGTCTCTTATGCTTTGGCTCTCTCCCACTCTAACCTCTTTTTTTTTTTTTCCTTCCCCTCCCCCATGGGTTTCTGTTAAGTTTCTCAGGATCCACATAAGAGTGAAACCATATGGTATCTGTCTTTCTCTGTATGGCTTATTTCACTTAGCATAACACTCTCCAGTTCCGTCCATGTTGCTACAAAGGGCCATATTTCATTCTTTCTCATTGCCATGTAGTACTCCATTGTGTATATAAACCACAATTTCTTTAAAAGGACTCAGAATTTACACCATTAATGGTAATTACTGTTAATGGGGGAAAGGCGGAACAAAAAGAAACTCCTGTTCTAAGTTTTATTCCAGGTCCCGAGATTCTTGTTACTCTGAATTCTTTAAGTTTGCATGGGCTTTGAACCTTTAAAATGAAGATATTGTTTCTTAACATATCAAATTTCCAGACCACCTCAGAGATTTTCTAGCCATCTGCCTGTTCTACTAACGAGATCCCTGACCATTGCCTTTCTGCACACTGCTCCATGCATTACTTGTGCTAAGTGACCATCATGGTGAGGTAGTCAGCTCATTTTAAGCTCCTTTAACCCATGGTTAAAATATACAGCTCACCTTTGCTACCCACAATACCTCACAAGAAAGGGCATCCCAAAGAATCTGATAGCATGAGATGGAAGGTTATGCCACAAGAACAAAAGAAAGAGAGAAGTGGGAGACACCCAGACAGTGCTGATGCAGTGTGATAAGAGTATTTTGAAACTGCTATTTTCATGAGGTGGCATCTTACAATTGTGTGTGTGTGTGTGTGTGTGCGCGTGTGTGTGTAGGTAATGAGCAACAAATTCTGGAAGTTACTTTTACCTGTCTATAGAGATAGAATAAGGTTTGTGAAAAGATCCAAAGTAATGATGAAGAGGTATGATGTCAACAATACTTCATGTTTTTTTTTTTATTAAGTGTAAGTTTTATAACAGTTTTTCACAATGCATCAAGTCTGTACATCAAAAAAAAAAAAAAAACTATATAAGATAGCTGTGCCAAAACATCTTTTGTGTCAAAATGGTCAACTTAAAGAAACTTGTAACCTGATGTAGTGTGGTGATCTGTCCTGCACTCCATCCACTACCCAACACCCCCCCCCCCCCCCGGCTGGGATATTTTGCAGTGTCTGGGGACATTTTATTTGCTCTTGGCAGTAGGTAGAGACCAGGGATGCTGATGAAAGTCCTCCGTGCACAGGAAAACCCCTCCCCACCCACTGCCACAACAAGGAATATCAGTAAGTAGGAAACCATGAGGTAGAGGGATAAAAGTGAACGAACTAAGACATGGGTTGGTGTTTTTCAGAGCATGTAAGTATAGAAACAGAAAAGAGAGCAACACAGATTTCTATCCAAAAGGCTTCTTCTGTATGCAATTACTCTTTCATGGACGATAAACAATTCATCTTGCCCCAGCAAGTCTCTTACTGAATTCTTGACTCTGATCCTGACCCAGTGAGCCCATTCATGGGAATTTATATTATGGAAATAATCTAAAAGAAAGACATGGTCATAGGCATGTTCTTTGCAGTGTTATTTATAACCTAAAATCTAACCCTACTGTAAGATAAATTGATTTCAAGGTCATAATGTAGCATGCAAGAGAAAATGTAGATTCTGCAATCAGAACGGAAATTCAGGAGAGAGGTCGAAGCAGGTAATATAAATTCAGAGTATTAATGTTGCCCTAAGATTCAACATACCTATATCTCTAAATGAAATTTAATCTGCTCCAACTTCTTACTTGTCTGGTTGGCAGAAAACTCAATCTCCGTTATTATTGGGGGTTCCCAACCCCTGCCTTTAATGTGGTTGTAAAAGAAGCCCGAGCTTTCTTGGGGCTGGACAATTGGGGAGGACCTGGGTTCTTAATTTGAGAGAGTGTACCTTCTTTTGCTTTTTCGATTATGGGATACTGCTCTTGAGCCCTGGTACTCACAACATGAAACACTCCAGGATGCCCTCTCAGCCTTCATTCTCTCTGCCCTTGGTGGGCCTGGGAGGGGGTGACACCTGGAATCAGAGACGACCTAGAAACCCCAACCTGCTTTGTGGTACGCTAGCTTCCTTCTGGTCAGACCCTGCCCCGTCTGATTTTCTGTCTGCAAATAGCCCTTCTTTGTGAGCTGCAAACACCAAAGCTTTTTTATTCCCCATTTCTCTCAAGGCCAAAGACAGTATTCAGAAGCATAGTAAAGCACCTGGATTTGGGAGGAAAAAAAAAAAAAGAGCAACACAACTATCAGGTTTTTTTTTTCCTTAATAACTTGATCTTTATATTACATATATTATATTATTTTATACTATTTATTATTTATAGCATATATATTATATATATTATATTTATGGTATATATGATATACTACGTTATAATATAGCATGACAGTAAAAGATATGAAGGAATAGTTAGAAACCATAAGCAAGAAAACCAAGAGAGCACACAAGAAGTTGAAGATACCTTGCTTCTAATGAATGTTAACGAAAGAGAAGCCAATGAAAAGATAAAAACATTATAATCAGAGAGATGAGATAATTTTCCAGGAAGCAGGGGATATTGGTTGTAATCAAATCTCCCAGAAATTTGAGAAAGATAGTGTTACAAAATTTGATCACAGTGAGATCATCAAAACCGTGAAATCTCGAACAGTGCAATTTCAGGAACATCACCAAAGCTAGGTGAGTGTACAGAGGAAAAAGGGTTAAAGTGTATAAAGATGAGGGCAGTCCGGGGACACCTGGGTGGCTCAGTTGGTTAAGCATCCAACTTGGGCTCAGGTCATGATCTCACAGTTTGTGAGTCTGAGCCCCGCATCGGGGTCTGTGCTGACAGCTCAGAGCCTGGAGCCTGCTTCAGATTCTGTGTCTCCCTCTCTCTCTGCCCCTCCCTCATTTGTACTTTGACACTCTTTCGCTCAAAATAAGTAAACATATATAAAAAAAAATAATAAGGATGAGGGCAGTCCGGTCAGTTTGTTTTAGAATCTAGCAACGGAAAGAAGTTAAGAAACAGGACCTGTGTAGGAGAAAATGTGTTGCATAATGAGCTCTATACGTGCAGAAATTTCCAAGCAAAAGTAGGTACTAGACAAGGTGAGCTTGAGGGCAATGAAGGCACAGATGGGGAAACTGAGGGAAAAAGGCGGAACAAAAAGAAATGAGATCAAGAGCACAAAGTGCAGTGGGGGGTAAGCTTGAAAGGAGAAGGCAAAAGTGTTGAGACTAAAGAGACGAGGCTTATGAAGAAATTTTTTATTAAAAATTTTTTTCATGGTTGTTTATTTATTTTGAGAGCAAGAGACAAAAGATGAGCAGGGGATGGGCAGAGAGAGAGAGGGAGGGAGAGAACCCCAGGCAGGCCCTGTACTGTCAGCACAGAGCCCAATGCAAGGCTTGAACTCACAAAGTGTGAGATCATGACCGGAGCGGAAATCAAGAGTCAGACGCTCAAGCCAACTGAGCAACCCAGGTGCCCTGGCTGATGAAAATATTTTCAAACCATTGGAAAATGAGAAGAATTCCCTCCAATAGCCCCGCTGCTTAGAAAAGCACAAGGAGAGTCGTTGTCTGAGAGGGCTCACAGCCTGGGGACAGGATTTAGACACTGATGATTTGTAGAGGCATTTTCCCCAAATTAAAAGTTTAATATAGTTCATTAAGATAAAAGAACAGTGAAACAAGCTTAGCTTTGTGTTAATTTTTTGTTTATATGCAAATTCATAACTACCACCTAACCTCCTTGTAAATGCCAGGACACGCTAATATAAAATCATTCTTTTTAAAAAATGAATTATGATCACATCCAAAAGTGCAACCCATGTATCAACTTGGACTGACACAATTGTTTTTATTTCTAATAAGGGCCTTCATTTACTTAAAATGTCGCTCCCTAGGTATTCTATTTCTCTTTTAAACATGTAAGACCATTGCTGTAAAAAAAGGAAATTACCTGAATCAAAAGCCATCCAAAGTCTTAGTTGGAAACTTGATAGGGCTACATAGAATCTTAATCTTGAAAATGCTGTAAAATTTGACTCCATCATAATAACCACAAGAGGCAGATCAATATGACTGAGTTAAGGTCTGTTCTATAAATCACTACTTGGTGAATGAATTAGGAAAAAGATAAGCTGTAGCCAAAATGGTGAAGAGCGAGATGGAAACACTCCTGTCTGAAATTATCTTTCAATAAAGTCCAGCATGGGGCTGCAGAAATGAAGAATGATATGTTGTGTACGACGGGCAATGGTATATTGTGTGCTAGCCAGATGAACTTAGGTATGGGATCTTGGGTTTTGAAGGCAAAATTCTCACTCTTTACGTAAAAGAACAACAAGAACAGAAAACACAAATAATGATCAAAAGCTGAAGTTGTCGATGTGAAGTTAGCTACGTGGCCTTATACACTGAAGATGTCAGGTCTGCGCATGTGTTACTGATTTTTTATCACTAGTCATTCAGTGCAACTAAACGAACCTTTGTTTAGCTGCCACCACTTACAAAGTGGTGCCTTAGAACAGGGGAATTCAAAGATGGGAGACACTGGCCGCTCAACTACAGACGCGTAGAGGGGTGCAGGTGCAATAACAGAAATGTTTCTGGAAATCGTGCATAGCCAGAAGCCGTGGTTCAGAATTACAAAAGTTCAAATAAAATTGTATTGAAACATGGGAGAGGAAATGTTTATACTCCCACTAGCTGTATAAACAAATGTTAGTAACATTTATTATTTTATTATTTTTATTAATTACTGTGTATTTATTTTTGAGAGAGAGAGAGAGAGCAGAGTGTGAGCACACGTGAGCGGTGTAGGGGCAGATAGTGACAGACAGAGGATCTGAACCAGGCTCCACTGTCAGCACAGATCCCGAGGCAGGGCTCGAACCCACGGACCGTGAGATCATGACCCGAGCCGAACTAAGATGCTCAACCAACTGGGCCACCCAGGCGCCCCAGCATATGTTATTTTTTAAATGTTTGCTTTTATCTTTGTATTATTATAATTAGCATAGCACCCACCTGATACAAAGGAGGCATTAAATAATAATTGATTAAATAAAAGTTGAGGGATGTGTGTTAAAAGCTTGTAGAAAAAAAGATAGGATTTGTTGATTTAATGAAACTATTTGTGTACTACTTTCTACTGAAGATATAGCACTTGGCGAGTGGTAACATGGTCATAGCCCTTGTCCTCATGAAGCTTTTAGTCTGATGGGATGTGAACATTGGAGGCTTTCACTACATTTTACTCACTGTAATTCAATGAAAGTTGGAAATCTAAAGATCAATGTTCCACCACGACTTTGAATATTAAGTTGAAGCAAGGAAAGAAAAAAATATTCTAAAAGTAAGAGGTTAGGTGTAGCAGAAACAGATTTGGGAGTCCATGTGAAGTCTTACAATACCATCATTAAAGGGTCAAGCGTCATGCTGTAGGGCAGATGAAAAGATATCAAAAAGAGAGAATAAAACCCCACTTATGCTTTGTTCAATGAGTTGAAATTTAAGAGTTTTCCATGGATACTAGCCAATTTTCATTTCCTTTTAATCTTTTTTTTTTTTATGACTTATAAGTGCGGAAGCAGAGTCATAGGATGTTAAGTAGGTAAGTTGGAAACAGAGAGTAGAAAAGTGAAAGTGTGGAAATGCGGTAACAAGAGAAAACTTAAGATAGTCTTGAGTTAGATCATAAAAAACCCTAGATGCCATGCTAAGGAGTTTACATTGACCTGGGGCACAATGAGAAACAAAGCTTTTTGAATAGGAGAATGTATTGACAAAAATAGAGTATTAAGAAGATTAGTCTGCAAGTCTTTAAAAATTTTTTTTAATGTTTATTTAACTTTTTTTTTTGAGAGAGAGAGACAGAGACAGACACACACACACACAGAGAAAGAGAGAGAGAGACAGAGGGAGACATGGGGGAGGGGAAGAGAGAGGGGGAGACATAGAATCTGAAGCAGGCTCCAGGCTCTGAGCTGTCAGCACAGAGCCCAAAACTCACAAACTGCGAGATCATGACCTGAGCCGAAGTCCGGCGCTCAACCGACTGAGCCACCCAAGTGCCCCTGCAATTCTTGACAGGATAGATCAGAAGGAACTTTGAGAGAAGAAAGTCAGAATCATTTATTACCATTCCAAAACCACAGGAATGCAAGCTGCACAGGTATATGACTATCTGATTTGTTCACAGTTAAGGGTTCTATGTCATATGCACTAAGTACTGGTTGAAATAATAAATCATCATGTTTCTCTTATTGGGAATGCCTGTTCTTAACAACTTCAAGTTCAAAACAAGATGTCTTCTTTTTTTTTCAATTTTATTTATTTATTTTGAGAGAGAAAGAGAGAGAGAAAGAGAGGGAGCATGAGTGGGGGAGGGGCAGAAAGAGTAGGAGAGAGAGAGAATCCCAAGCCCCAACATGGGGCTTGATCTCACCAACTGTGAGATCATGACCTGAGCTGAACTCAAGAGTCCAACGCCTAACTGACTTGAGCCACCCACACCCCCCCCCGCGAAAACAAGACTTCTTGATTAAAGTTTTACAATCTAAGTATTAACAATATTTTCCATTTAGAATGCCTTGGGAAATTTTAAGTCTTTTTATAATCTCTGATGTCAGTGAGAAGGAAAAAAAAGCTAATTTACAAAAAAAATTAAAAAGCTAATTTATACAATTCATAGTTCAGCCCATGGGTGGGGCTAATGAACATTAGGTTATAGGCAGCAAGTGTGTTGATAAGGGAAAGAATAGAAGGTTCCAAAGATGAATTGTGGTTCAGCACTATTATTAGGCTCAAAAATAGAGTCTTTCAAGATAATTCAGTATTTTGAGTTGCTATTACAATAGTAGGAAAAATTGGGTGCTTTCTTTTTTTGGTTGAGAAAGTAATCCTTTTTTAAACTTGGTTAAGGAATAATTGATAAATATAATTGTATATATTTAAAGTGTACAATGGGATGATTTTATATGCGTATACATTGTGGAATGACTACCAAATTTAAGATAATTAGCACGTCCATTACCTCACACAGTTTACATGTGTGTGTTTGTGTGTGTGTGTGTGTGTGTGTGTGTGTGTGTGTGGTGAGAAGGCTTAAGATCTACTCTCGGCAACTTTCAAGTATACAGTATCATATTATTAACTATAGTCACCATGCTATGCATTACATCTCCAGAACTTCTTCTTATAACTAAAATTTTGTACCCTTTGATTTACATCACCTCATTTCCCCTTCCCCCTAGCCCTTGGCCTCCACCATTCTATTCTGTTTCTATTAAATTGACCTTTTTTTTTTTTAGATTCCATGTAAGTGATATCATACAGTATACTTCTTTCTCTGACTTATTTCACTTAGTATAATGTGCTCCAGTTTCATTCATATTATTGCACATGGCAAGATTTCCTTCTTTTACACGGCTGAATAATATTCCATTGTAGCTACATATATATTATTATGTGCACATATATATGTATATTACGTGTACACATACATATCCATATATTATATGCATATAGATCATTGTATATTACACTTAATTATATGCATATATATTGCATATAACATAGGATATATATCATATTTTCTTTATCCATTCATCTGTCAAAAGATGTTTAGGTTATTTCTACTTTCATTATTGTAGAATAGTGCGACAATGTGTGTGTAGAGAGATCTCTTTGGGATACTGATTTCAATTTCTCTGGATGTGTACCCAGGAGTGGGATTGCATACTGTAGTTCAATTTTTAATTTTCTGAGAAACTGATAAACTATTTTCCATCATGGCTGTACCAATTTACATGCTCACTGATGGTGTACAAAAATTCCTTTTTCTCCGTATCCTTGCCAACACTTGCTATTTCTTTGTCTTGATGATAGTCATTTTAAAGGGTGTTCTCTCACAATGAGGTGATATCTCATTGTGGTTTTAACATTTCATTGGTGATTAGTGATGTTGAGCACCTTTTCATATACCTATCTGCCATTTGTATGTATTTTCCAGAAAAATGTCTACATCGGTCCTTTGCCCATTTTTAACTGGATTATTTCTTTTTATGTTATTGAGTTGTATTAGTTCCTTAAATATTTTGGATATCAACCCTTTCTCAGATGTATAATTTGCAAACATTTTCCAAAGGTTGCCGTTTCAATTTATTGTTTCCTTTGCTGTGCTGAGGCTCTTTAGTCTGTTGTAGTCCCACTTGTTTCTTGTAGGTTTGTTTGCTTGTGTTTTTGCTGTCTAACCCAAGAAATTATTGCCAAGACCAATGCCAAGGAGACTTTTTTCTGTTTTCTTCTAGGAGTTATAAATGGATTCAGGTATTATATTTGAGTCTTTGATCCATCTCAAGTTAATTTTTGTAAGTGATGTTAGGTAGGGGTCCTGTTTCATTCTTTTGCATGTTGCTATCCAGTTTTCCCAGCAGCATTTATAAAGAGGTTATTCTCTCTCTATTGTGTGTTCTTGGCTCCCTTATCAAAAATTAGTTCACTGTATATCTGTGGGTTTATGCATGGGTTTATATTCTGTTCCACTGGTCTGTGCACTTGTTTTTATGTCTGGCCATACTGCTTCAACTGGTTTCTAACTTTGTAATTAAAGCTCTGTAATATAGCTTGAGGGCAGAAAATGTGATGTCTGCAACTCTGTTCTTTCTTAGGATTGCTTTGGATATTCATAGTCTTTGGTGGTTCCATACAAATTTTAAGATAGTTTCTTCTATTTCCATGAAAAAGAAACCATTGGAATTTTGATAGATTGCCCTGAATCTCTATATTGCTTTGTCTAGTAGGGGCATTTCACAATTAACTCTTTCGGTTCAAGAATGCAGAATATCTTTCCATTTATATGTGTCTTCTTCAAAGTCTTTCATCAGTGTCTTATAGTTTTTAGTGTATATGTCTTTCATCTCCTTGGTTAAATGTATTCCTAAGTTATATATATATATATATATATATATATATACACACACATATACATATATTGATGCAATTGTAAATGGGATTGTTTGCTTTCTCGATTTATCTTTCAGGGGGTTTGTTAGTTTATAACAATGCAACTGATTTCTGTGTGCTGGTTTTGTTTGCTATTAAGCTCAATAATCGAGTCTTTCATGATAATTCAGCATACTGAGTTGCTATTAAAGTAGCAGAGAAAATGTGTATTTTCTAAAATTTTTGATACAGAGAGTCATCTTTTAAAGGTATGTCTGTTTCACATGTTTGAACTTGGTTCCCTCAGGAGACTGATAGCTTCTAGAAGGATCCATGTTGCCTTTCATGACTCTATACAAAATATATAGTCCCAACTAAATGTTTCTTATTAATGTATAAAGTACCAATGCACTCCATGTGAAAAATTCAAAATTGTTTGCCACCTGGTTGCTTTTTATAGGTGGAAAGACTATATTTGTTTCGTTAGTGTGCATATTTGCACAAATAAAATCCAATTTCAGAAAAGCACAATAAAAGCAGCTAACATTTATTGAATGCTTACCAAGTGCCCGTCTCTGGTCTAAGTCGCCTACATTGATGAATATATCTCCTCTTCACATCAGTTTGTGAAGTAAGTGCTGTCATATCCCTGTTTCATAGACGAAGGAACCAATACAAGGAGCAATGAAGCAAATTGTCCACAAGGGCACAGTACTAAAAACGGTGAGAAGGGATTTGAACACAGTCTGATTTCAGAGCCATACTCTACACCAGGAGTTGGCAACTTTTTTTCTGTAAAGGGCCAGAGAGTAAATATTTTAGGCTTTGCAGGCCATACGGTCTCTGTCGCAACTACTCAACTCTGCCGTTTAGTGCAAAGCAGCCATAGATAATATGTAAATGGATAAGCATGGCTGTGTTCCAATAAAACTTTATTTATGGACATTGAAATTTGAATTTCATAAATTTTCATGTGTCACAAATAGTATTTTTCTTTTGATTTCTTTCCAACCACATAAAAATGTAAAAATCTTTCTTAGTTGTGGGCCATACAAAAATGGGGAGGGGTGACTGGTTTTGTCCCACAGGCTATAGTTTGCTGACCCCTACTGTAAACCACAGTGCTATTTAGCCACCAGGAAAGAAATGCAGAACCACCTAAGAATCTGCCTAGACTCCGTTATTCATGAAGGGGATTGGGACCTTTGAGTTCTTCTGTTGAATTGAGAATATGAGGAACTGCTAAAGGAAGGATTTAGGATAAACATAAAGATAATTTGTTGGATGAAATAGCAACTAACACCCCCCCCCGCCCCCGCCCCCCCCCCCCCAGATTTCTGAGGATTACTGTAGGATCTTTTTATGCCTATTATCTGTTTGCTGCAGGAAAGACTGTTTCTTGGAAAGATGGACCCTTCTTGGGATTTAGTAAAACAAAGATTGGAGACAAGTGACTCTCTAAACCGCGGGTTGACAAACTGGGTGGACCAAATCTGGCCTGCTTTTGTACTATCTGTAGATATATCCCAGCGAGCTAACACTTAGAGTCATGGAGACCAAGGGTCAGGTGGGAGGCCTAGGGGATTCCTTCCCCATTCCCTTTCCATACCCAGCAACTGTCTCCCAGTCATGGCTTGCTACCACTCAGGGTCTGTGCCAGTTGTCACCTACACATTAAGGACCCTGCCATTTGCAACTGGTGTGTACAAAATGGTAGAATCTTAGTCCTGGGAGTGGCCTCTTCTCTGGACAACTGCCCAAATTGAGATGGCTGCATTGGATCTGGATTTCACTGGAACAGACAGTGAAAATGACCATGGCAGTCACTTACAGCATTACCTGCTAGACTCCTCTCCCTTGGTTTAGTCCATCACCATCCTGAGAAAGTCTTCTTTAGATAGCAACAGGCCAAAGAGCATCCCAAGTACCTGCAACACACATCCCAGGCAAACTGGGCAGAACAGGTCAAGGGTTTATTCTCTTATTATATAAGTACCTGCATTATACTCTTGATTTTGCCTATTGGCCCAGAAAACCTACTGTACTTAATATCTAGCCCCCCTCAAATTGCTGACCCCTGACCTAGATCATAGGAAGGATGACAGAAACAAAGAGGAAAAGGGAGAGTAAGGGGAAGTTGTTTTGAATTAAAGGACGTAAGATTTGGCAACAATTTAGTCCATTCAGTATTTCAGTTCATAGAAGGAAAACAACTGAAGCTTAAGTAAAATATGTGACTAGAAAGCAATGGGACTGACAATTTTTCTCAACAATCATGTGTGACAACATGTGATTGTCTTTCAAAATGGCACCCTCAGGAAGCTCTTCATGAAATTTAACAATGTTGCCATTGCAGTAAAACATTTTGGCACTCTTTTAGAGTTGCTCTCTGAATTTACAAATTGCAAAAGATTATCTCAGAGAGGGAATGTCATGTCAAATTTTAGAATTGAATGGGATTGGAGATCAGCCTCATTGTTTTATAGTCACACATCTCTTTTAACCAAAAAGTAAGTTCCTCATTAATCATACTTCCTGTTTGTAATACTTGCTTATGTTTGACCCTTTTCTATATTAACTCATTATTCTAGGATGAGAAGCATGTTTCTCTTAAGGACAGTGAAAATAATAAACCACATGTTATAAAGTCATTTTTTAGAGAAGAAATACAAAATGTTCTGAGTAAAAAAAATATTTCTAGCAATGGTCAATAATTTGTTTGGCTGAATAAATTTTGGCAAAGTTTCTTTTAAAAATCATGTTTTCCTATGACCAAGAAAAATGTCTTGAATTCCTTAATATTAGAAAGTTTCAGAGCTTAATACCTTTTAATTGCAAAATAATTAAGTCTAATTCATCTTTTCCCTGAGTATTCTGCATTGCCAAATAAAATACATGTTTTAAGAAAAACAGATAAGTATTTGTCTGCCTTATAAGTCGGATTGAATTTTAATAAAGATGCACAAAGGGGAAATGTCATTATGATCACCCAAATTATTTTGTAATAATTTTTCTTAGTAAAGGATAAAGACATTACTTTTTTTCCCCCACCACCAGGATGGTAGCTAGATTTTATTTTTTTATTATTTTTTTTTATTTCACAGAGATGTGCCACAGAGAGCAACCAAATATAACAACTCTCTTTCACAACCATGTGGAAGCAACTTGCTTCCTGCCATTTCTCCCTCTTGTGATATTCCGAAGTGAAAATGAAATACAGATACTATCAAACTGTGGCTATGACAGATGAAAAAAAAAAAGGATACTTCTGTTTTACTGAAGTGCATTTGTTTTCCTCCTCCATTCTACAGGAAGCATCACAAACCCACAGAGTCCCTGAGAGATGGATTTTACTGAGAGGCAGAATGCTAACTTTGCTCAAAGATGTGTAAATGCCACGTGCCCAGATGGTCCTTTTGCCTATTCATAGGAAGAGGCTCAGAAACACACATGCATCTTTCTGTGGTCAGTCATAACAGATTTGTTCTAAATAAGCCACACTGTTTTGCAAGATGGCAGGGAACTGTCAGGCTGTATTTTAAGCACAAATGTTTCTGCCAGACAGACACAGCATATACCATGTGCTTCAGGAACACACACACATGCGGCATCGATCTGAGGACAGAATAAGGACCTTGTGTTGTCATTTCACAGCTCAGATCAGTAAGCCCAAGTTGTATTTCCTGAATTGACCTTCAATTAACTCAAGGATGTCGTGGCAATCATCAAATATATAAATAGAGAAAGATAAGTGGATAGACCCCTAGATAGACGGACAGATAGTACTTCCTACCCTTTACATAATAATGTCCTTTTGCCAAGTCTAATTCTCCATATTGCCCCTCAAGGGGTCATTGCTTTTTTTTTTGGCAGGGGGCGTGGAATCTAATAATCTGTTCCCTAATTTATGTACATTACATTTCCTTTTTTCTATTAAGAATTGCTTCTCATTGACGTTCTAATAAAAGCAGAACTTAATAAGCAACTATTTACACTGGATATTTTGTGTGTTATCAGGTAGGTTATGGTTCTTAGAAATTTACAATCTAAAGTAGATATTCTAAGATAGAAAACTTTAGTAACAGGAATTTATTGGAAGAAACAGAAGCAATCATTTGTGATAAAGACTTCCAAGGATTAACAGTAATTTCAAGTAACAGGGAACAGGAGTACTTATCTAACTGAATTAGTGACCACATTGGGAGAGAGTCTTGGGATGTCTAGTCCCAGGTATTGTAGGACTGGCTGGTGACTCCCATTGGATTTGTCCTACTGGGTATCCTGAAGCAGATGAGCAAGCTGGAGTCACAAGAAGCCATGACTAGATGTCAGGAATGAGTACAAGTGGGCATTGCACTGAGGAGGAGGGAAAAGCTTGTTGCTCAGAGCAGTTAATAATTACTTAACTAACTAATTCATTAACTAGTTAATTATACTCAACCTCATTCCAAACAGAATTAGCAGGAGCTGACAAAGTTACATATCCTGAACTTGATAGTGAACAAGAGAAGATGAATTAGGGTACGACAGAGTAGAACGAAGTCAGACGTATAGATTGTACTCAACGCTGCTCTAAAAAATTTGCCAGCTCTGTCTTGCAAATTTTTATTTCATGCTTTCTAGCAGCCAAACAAGGGAAATAAGGTCAATTGCAAGTTCCAGAGTTTCTAACAGGTAAAAAGATACTGCTTTCTTAGGTTAATCCCAGCTATTTCTGATACGAAGTCTTGAGAAATTTCTGTAGTGTAATAAGCGATATGTGACAACATGCTTGTGGTAAAAATAATGTTTTGTTAGAATTTCTCAAAAATAGACATTCTCAAATTTAGTGCAGATGTAACCTTAGAGTACAGTTCAGCAAAAGCAATTCTATTCCAAACTTTAGAGGCTCGTTATCTAGAGAGAAACTTTAGTGTTTAGAGGAATGGATGAACATACAAATTTTAGACCATTCCCATAAATTTTATTTCTATGGCCAAGTTTTAATTATTTTCTAACAAAAGCCTAAAGTGTGGATATTCTATTTGGAGATTAAAGGCAGATTTGTATGTATTAAAGATCAGGCAAAATCAGGGGAAGGGTTCAACACCTTTCATAGACTTAGGTGATACCAAATAGAACATTCCACACACACACTTGAATAAAATATCATTTACTGTCATGGCCAGGATTTTCACTAGCGAACAACATCACAAGGACAAATGGCCATTTGGAACTTCAGTTTCAAAAATAATTTGAACGTGTTTTGACTGTTTCAAAGAAAGTGTTCAGTATGACCAATGAAGCCATTTCCATTATGTCCCTGCAATCAACAATGTAGGATGAAAAATCAGGAATCAAAATTTGGAGATGTTGGGTATACAGGGCAGAAATTAAAATATGACATCTTAATAAATTATTTTAAAACCAATCAGGAAATTCAACAGTATATTTGCAGTCTGTAATGCTAATATCAAGCCAGGCCTAAGGCATTTCCTGGGGGATTAATGACCAGAGGGAATTAATGGCCCTTGGCTTCACCTCAGGCCATCCACTTTCCCAGCTAGTCATTAATCCTAAGAAATGTCCTGAGCCTCAATCATTACAGCTTAATTGAGATGTCATGAAAAGGGTTAAAGAAGTTTTGACTACTTTACTACATGAACACCAGCAGTGAAATGCATTTAGAATCCCTGTTTAAAAGACACGTAATTGCCTCAGATTCTTTATATTATCATAACTCTTCAAAATTGATTGGTTTTAGGTTTATGGAAAAATATGCAAATTTACAGGGGATATGACACACATTTCTCATCGTGGGAATAAAAGTAGTTCACACAGAATTCATTTGATTGAGTTTGATTACTGAACAAAATCTAATTATTTTAGATACACGATCAGACTTTTCTGGAGATGCATATTGCAGGAAAGGAGTATTTGGCATGTGTGATTGTTTGTCAGTTCAAACGTGTCATATTAAACAATGGTTACTCATGGGAACCATCATTTCTAGGAAGCATTGCTATCAGGAACTACATTCAAAGAAGAACAGCTATCAGGCACCACTTATTCAAAGTAAACAAAGTGAAAAAAGGGACTCCTTTCCTTACTGGGTATAAGCATATAATTAGCCTAAGTGGAGTAGGGGGAAAGACCAGCAACTTCTGTCTCAGCATTTTCAAGCTCTTATTTCCTAAGCAAGGTCTCAAATCAACTTACAAGGATGTTTCACTTGCCTAAGATCTGATGACAAAACAAGGAAAGGTAGAGAATGGACAAATAGTGAGAGTGGCCAGTCAGAATAAAACTATGAATAGAAACAATCCCAATGGGGAGGAAGGTGAGTGGCTCCATCCATTGAGAGCCCAACTCTTGATTTCAGCTCAGGTCATGATCCCAGGGTCATGGTCTCAAGCCCCATCACGTTGCATTCTGTGCTGAGCTTGGAGCCTGCTTAAGATTCTCTCTCTCCCCCTCTCTCTCTCTCTCTCCCTCTCTCCCTCTGCCCCTCTCCCCTGCTCTCTCTCTCTCTCTTTCTCTAAAAGAAAACAAAAAAAGAAAGAATCCCAACAGGGAACCACTTTTTAAGACAAATCGGCTTCCCTATATAGAAAGGGGGAAACAATCACTAGAACCAGATCTTCAATATACATTTGATTGTACTCCTTATAGCTGTGATCCTGGCTGCCTGACAACCAGAGGGGGGACGCCTTTCAAACTCTGATCATTAGTGACCAAAAGTTACCCAGTGAGCAGTGTCAAAGCTCAGTAATTTGCACACTTTTTACATCTTCTATTTTTGATTGTCTTGTCAGGACCACGGCATGAAGGTTTTGCAAGGAATAGATGCATTCGTTCTGCTACATCCTTGAACGCTAATTGTCTGAAAGTGGTGATGGTGATGCGTGTATGTTTCTGTGTGTGAGGGAGCGATCAAAGAACGACGAGTGAACAACGCTTTTCTAATCACTCTCCACAAGTCACCTACTGTAGTGGATGTAAGTCAGTTATCTGCCTGCTCAGTCTCGGAATATCTGTGCTTCAGGAACACCACTTTGGAAATTCTCAGAATATCCAACTATGTAGTTGGATATGAGAAGGTTTTTTATTTATTTATTATTATTATTATTTTAATTTTTATTGCCTTAAACTGCTAACTTGGGCCTAAACCTGAGGACAAAAAGATAGTCTATGTCCCTTGTTCTGAAGAAAGCTGGCAATAGTGGAGGACAGCCCCACTCCCTCAAGAGTTTATTATTTAGTGGCTATTAGCTAATTTTGATCTCTCCATCCAACTGTTAGTACTCAAATTCTATACCAGGCTGTTAGAAAATAAAAGGCCAGGGTAGAAGAAGAATCAGGGAGTCATCAAGGAGTCATCAGGAATGCTGTGATCCCCACAACTCCAAGCCTGGGGAAGACCACCTTAGGAATCACCACCCTAGAGACTGGAGGTCCCTGCTAGGATGACATCTCATTCCTTTGTCGGACATCTGCTTGGTCGGTGGACTCGTCGATCTACTCTGAGCCTACCTGAGCAAAAGTGAAGAGGACTGGGGAGAAGTGGCATTGCAGACAGAAAAGTGACTGAGGTGTGGCAGAGTAGGAGTTTCTTTCTGGGTTAAAGGAATCCTCTGAAGGAGACAGGCTTCAGCTGTCTTGGTAGCGCCCAGGCCACGAGGCGGTTTCCCCAAGATGGTGGGGTGATCTGCTGACGGCAGATGGCACACACATCCACACACTTGCCTGGAACCAGCTGGCCACGTGAGAAATGAGAGCTTTGTCTCAGGCATAAGATGAGAATTCTAAATTGGACTTTGAATACATGAAAAGGAAAGAAAACAAAGGGATCTGTCCAGAATACCAAACTAGTGTGAAGGGAAAACCAACAATATTTCCTACTTGTATCTCTGAGGTTAATGGATTGGTTACTCAGATAATAGATCCAGGCATGCTTCATGATGGCCTCTCCTTGTGTCCTGGACACCTGTCACTCTGTGAGTAACTCACCAAGTCATCCTTCTTGTATTAACAGAACGGTGAGATTGCGAAATCAGAACACCAGACAATTTATTAAAAGATTTGTCTGGAATCCTTTATCTAAAAGATTCAATTGGCGATCTGTATTTAATCCTTAGCACATTTATTAATATACAGAAAATCCAGGAGTAGAATTAATTTTAGCTCTAAGAAATGAAATTATCTAAGACATTAATTATTAGTTAATATTATTAGCTATAAATTATTAAAGTCATTAATCTTGACATTTTAGTTACTCAAGTTAAAACACTAGAGTCAATTTATTTTATTTATTTATTTATTTTAATGTTTATTTATTTTTGAGAGAGAGAGAGAGAGAGAGAGAGAGAGCAGGGGAGGGGCAGAGAGAGAGAGGGAGGCACAGAATCAGAAGCGGGCTCCAGGCTCTGAGCTGTTAGCACAGAGCCCGACCCTGAGGACCGTGAGGTCATGACCTGAGCCAAAGTCGGAGGCTTAACTGACTAAGCTACCCAGGTGCACCTAGAGTCATTTTAAAATATTTTTTCTTCTGTCATTCTTCGTGTCTAATATATCAATAAATCCTGTTACTGTATAGTCCAGCCACTTTTTTTCTTGACTTTCTCCACTGTTATCATTCTGTTCTAAACCACTGGTATTTCTCTCTTGGATTACTGCAAGAGACATTTAAAGGGTCTCCTTGCTTTTACTTTCCCCCTTCTGCAGCATATTTTGACCCAGCAGCCAGAGTGGTCAAGAAAACCCAAGTTGGATCATGACACTTCTCTTGCTAGAATTCTCCAGTGTCTTAGCAGCATGACCTTAAGTTGTAAAACTTTGATCAAAATGTATTTTCTTGTAAAATTGGGAATTATAACACCTATCTTGCAGGGCTGTTGAATAAATTATGTATGATGATGCTTATAAAACATATATATATATACATATGCCTTAAAAAAAGACTTCTCTAGTATCTTTATATCACATTCAAAGTAATGCCCCAAATCTTTACAATGGTGTTCAAGATCCTACGGGATTTGTGTACTTGGCCTTCCCATCTCCCTGACATGACTCCTAGGACTCCCTCCTCACTGTGCCCTCCCACTCAAATTCTATGTATTCTGAAAATAATAAGATTTAATATTTAGTTGACACCTCCCGTGTGCTAGACACGTTCTCAGTACTTTCCTGATGCCATTCAGCTAGTAGATGGCAGAGGTGAGATTTTGGCTCAGGCCAGCTGAGCCCAGAGCTCCAACATGCTAAATCTCAGCGTTTCACAGCAGTTAAAACAGGATTCTAGAGTTAAGTAGAACAAGGTTCAGATCCTGGTTGCCCCTCTTCTTAGAAAATTCGTTAACTTCCTTGTACTTCAATTTCCTTGTCGGAGAAATGAGGATAATGACTCCCTTACTAGGTTATTGCAAGGGTTAAATAAGACTACAAAAATATATTCTAGTGCAAACTCAGAGAAAGAGTATGTGCTCAAAGAATTGTAAATTATTATCATACTTATTTAAATGTATATTTCCCAAGAAAATGAATTTTCCCGTCCTCGAGGCTCATACAGTTCTTCAAATTCAGACATTTGAGAACCCACAGTAAAGTAGCTTCTGCTCATATTAAAGATTTGTAGGCATTTAATGCATCTACCACGTAGTCGAACTGAAGGTCAAGAAAGAGGAGTAATTATTTTACTTTGAATTCTTCTAAGGATGTTCAAGACTACAAACGCGTCATTTTGGATATTTTTTCCTAAAATAATAGTTTATTTTAAAGCTGACAACTATAAGCTAAACTTTTGTCTTGAGATTCGGGGTGAGAAGTTATAATCTGGAATGGCAAAATTTATAACAGAAGCTGCACCCTAAATACAAATAGAGTATTCTAAACTCAAAGCTGTGGGATTTTGAGAGAGGAAAAAGTGGTTAAGGGGCTACACAGGAGGCCAGCAGGGGTCTCCGCATCTGAATGTCGCGATTACAGCTGCTAAACATGGGGTCGTGTTAGAGTCATTGGGAGCTAGTTTACCTTCATAAAGCATGATATTTTGGGGCGCCTGGGTGGCTCAGTCAGTTGAGTGCCTGACTTCGGCTCAGGTCACGATCTCCCGGTCCTGGAGTTCAAGCCCCCCCCCCACCCCCCCCCCCCCCCCCCCCCACCCCCCCCCCCCCCCCCCCCCCCGGGCGTCCGGCTCTGTGCTGACAGCTCAGAGCCTAGAGGCTGCTTGGGATTCTGTGTCTCCCCCTCTCTACCCCTCCCCTGCTTGCGCTCTGTCTCTCTCTTTCTCTCAAAAATAAATAAAAAAATTAAAAAAATGAATAAAAAAAAAACCACCCCAAAATAAAGCATGATCTTTAAATGATCCAACTAGTTGTTTTTTTTGTTTTTTTTTTTTTTTTTTTTTTTTTTTTGGCACAGCCTCTTTAATATTCAGTATTACTGAATTTGAAGTATTACTTCAATACTAGCCTTTTCCCTCAGTTCGTATTTCAGCTTGCCAAAAGACCCAATTTCAGATTTGTAGGTGGTCCTTTGCCCACCTTGAAATCTCTATAGACCCTGAACACATTGTGAGTGCTCAGTAAATACTTGCGGATTAATTGGGTGGCTCACTGATTAGTGATATAATATTCTTTGTAAATGTTAGTGTTTCTGTCTCCCGGTGCCTGACAATTTCCCCCTCCCCCTCCTCCCGCCCCCACACACACATCTGTACCACTGTTTTAAGCACTCACATATATTAGCATACAATAGCTTATTGAATTTACTTGAAAACCTTCAGAAGTCGACAGTAATATTATTTCAGTTCTGTCCCTCATTATTTAAAAGATTATTTCATTTTTCAAATGAAGACAGGAAGACAGAGGAAAAGTAGGTGGCGTGTCTACGTCCCACAGCCAATACGTGTCTAAGTTGGAATTTGAATCTTGAGCGTCTGGCGCCAGGGACCACATCTTAACCACTACATCGTGATGGCAAAGCAGCACGGATATAAGTGTGTTGTTGTCATGGCCAAACATCAGGACTGATATTTACCTTGACAAATGTGTGGTTGAAGCATCTATTAATATCACTAATGCCCACTGTCATAAATGTATAGTTCACGGTTGGTGATGCCTTTTAATTCTTTGCTTTGTGTTGACACCGCCCCTCTGTCTTTGCCCCACGTGACTTCCTCCGCTGTACCGTTTGCTATTCCTTCCCATCCCCAGCAATTCCCCAAAGTCTCCTTAGCATTAAAGCTACCTGTTCATTTTATCACATGACTTGCTGAAATCTGACTATTATAACTTTTTGTTTCCTTCACTGTTCTTTTTGAGAGCATCCTTACATAGGATTATGTCTTTATACAGTTATCAAATTATATTTACTAAACAGCAGTATTACTTATAGCTATTATTGAAATCTTTAAGGATTTGAAGGGATTATCCAACTCTCCGAAGGGCCTGAAATCCCATTTGCGTAAAATGTAGCAATGGGATATAATATTTCTTCGGTACCATTCTTTGAGAGCTCTGTAACCCATGCCAGTGATCCTTAAAATATCCCTGCTTAGTATGACTAGCAATATTCACTTTTGCTTCTGTACAACAGAGATAATGAGGCAAAGAAAGTAAAATTTCCTTTCTTATACAGGTTGCCCTCAGTATTCAAATGTAGAGTGTTCTTAGAACACCTTTCCGTAAGCCTAACGGGTGTAAAAGGCAGAAGCGATTACTGTTGATTTATATGGAAAATTTTTTGAGCATACCCAGACCCAAAAAATAACCTCTCTTAGGTTTTTCTGATACCTTAGGACACACCTTGCTAACCGATCCACAGAACCAATGGAGATAAAGCACAGATGCTCCCACAGTTCAAAGCTACAGCAGCTTGAAGCTGAGATTCTGAGCTTAGCAGTCCCTGGGAAGGAGATGGTCTGAGCCACTGTCACTGCTCAGGGTGTGTGCCCTGCCTCTATATTGGCTCGCTACAACACAAATGCTGAATGCTATTTTTGCTTTTCACCTTAGGGGTTTTTTTTCGTATTTTTAAATTCATTTTTCAGAGAGAGAGAGTGACAGAGTGTGAGCAGGGGAGGGGCAGAGAGAGAGAGACACACACACAGAATCTGAAGCAGGCTCCAGACCCTGAGCTGTCAGCACAGAGCCAGATGCCTGGGCGGCTTGAACTCACGGACCGTGAGACCATGACCTGAGCCGAAGTCAGAAGTCCAAACGACTGAGCCGCTCACGTGCCCCTCACCTCTAGTTTTTTAAAGCAAAAATCCTCTTTGGATTTGTTTTTGGTTATCAAAAACAGGTATTAATGTGGTTCTTTCATAAAAGCAAAGCAGCGTAATGCAGACCTCCAAACTGCAGAGGATACCCGTAGCTACTTGTGTTAAGTTCAAACTACTCATTTTATTATGAAGCAGTCAGAAACTATATCATCACCAGAGCTAGAAAATGTTGATTAATATTTTAGAAAGTTACATAAAGAATAGTATCCACTTGTAAGATATCTGCTTCATAACTATCTTTGGGCAGAAGAATTGAAGATGCCTAGACACAATTGTCATGTAAACAGGACCATCAGGAGTACTGTGACTTACCAGTTCCACCCCTTTTTCCCTCAGACAGAAGCTTTTTGATTACACCCTCCATTTCTTTAGAATAATAATGCCTGATTGTCTGGTTTTAGGCTTGTTGATGGAAGCTTTTTAACCTTATACTGGTACACAATTAAATGTCATTTAAATGTCTTTACTAATGCACACTCTTCTGATCTCTTTAAGGGTGTCTATTACATTTACTCTTAACAAGGGCTAAAATGGGTTAGATCAATAGACTTCCCTGGGAAACTACTCCATTTAACACAGCATCTCTCAAATGACAAAATAGCTGGGTGAAAAGTGAAAAACCCCTACTCTCAGTCAACTATTTTATTTAGGTGATTTCAAATAACTCGTTGCATTAGTTGATTAACTATTTTCTTCCTCAAATTAAGTGGAAGTATAAATAGAGTGAGGTATTAATTAGTTCCGTTCAAGTTAGGTTTAGAATTGTTGAATTAGGGGGGCACCTGGGTGGTTCAGTCGGTTAAGTAACTGACCTCGGCTCAGGTCATGATCTCATGGTTCGTGGGTTCGAGCCCTGCATCGGGCTCTGTGCTGACAGCTTAGAGCCTGGAGCCTGCTTCAGATTCTGTGTCTGCCCCTCCTCTGCTCGTTCTCTGTCTCTCTCTGTCTCTCAAAAATAAATAAATGTTAAAAAAAACTTACAAAATTGTTGGATTAGGAACATACATGTATTCTTTTTTTTTTTTTTTTTAATTCAAGTTAGCCAACATACAGTGTAACCTTGGCTTCAGGAATAGAACCCCAGGGATTCATCTCTTACATATGACACCCAGTGCTCATCCCAAAAAGTGCCCTCTGTAATGCCTATCACCCATTTAGTCCACCCCTCAACCCATCTCCCCTCCAGCAACCCTCAATTTGTTTACTGTATTTAAGAGTCTCTTATGGTTTGACTCCCTCTGTTTTTATCTTATTTTTCCTCCTATGTTCACTGTTGACTGTCTCAAATTCCACATATGAGTGAAATCATATATTTATCTTTCTCTGACTGACTTATTTCACTTAGCATAATGCCCTCTAGTTCCATCTACGTACTTACAAATGGCAATATTTCATTCTTTTTCATCACCACATAGTATTCCCGTGTGTGTGTGTGTGTGTGTGTGTGTGTGTGTGTGTGTATCTCACATCTTCTTTATCCACTCATCAGTTGATGGATATTTAGGCTCTTTCCATAAGTATTCTAATTTGAACAAGTCATCTAGTCATTTATTTGGTCTCAAGTGCACAAAGATGAATAGTGGGGCTCTGTTTGCTTAGTTGAACAGTTTGTTTTAGTTTGTTTTAGTTTTTGATTTGTAGTTTTGCTCCTCTCTGTTCATCAGAATTGGCCAGATTGCTCTTGGCATTTATCTTCTTAATTCCTTATTTTCTTCCATTCTTATGATTTGGAATATTTTCATTTGCTTATATTTTTCAGTATATTCATGGAAACCCTTAATAGAGATTCAGGCTTTGTTGTGGTAGTTGTTGTTAATGTTAATGGCATTACTGTGCAAACTTGACTTTTTTTCTCCTTTTTTTGTATTTTACTTAGTTGCAGATCGGTGGAGGAAGCAGATGTTTGGTGTTAGTGATTTTTTAAAAAGCAGTTCTCACTTAAAAGACTGTTTTATTTTAAAATATAAAATGGAATAGGATATTTAACCCTTTCTCTAACATTTCTCAATTGTACAGTCTTTTTACTTCTGGAAATTTACATATCCAAATGTATTGCTTTAGATAATATCGTTCCTTCTTATTTAACCACGAGCAAATTGGGTGGATCAGAATGCTTAATTCCTATAGATAAGCATATTGGTATCTTTCTCTGTTCCTATTTGTCAGAGAAAGTCCTCCTAAACCATTCTTTAATTCTGCCATCCTACAAGTTCATCGAATATGTTTAAGTGCATAAGCACTTTGTAGTTTATTTTGGTTTATTAGTACTTAATGAAAGTAATTAAAAGAAAATTAGATAAATAACATAATTCAAATAAAATATGTGTCTAATTTTTTTTCTTTACATTCTTGCCAGAAAGTTGTTTCCCAACTTATTCATTTAAGCCATTCTGACAGGTGTGAGATGATATCTCATTGTAATTTTGATTTGTATTTCCCTGATAATGAGTGATTCTGAGCATCTTTTCATGTGCCTGTTAGCCATCTGGATGTCTTTTTTGCAAAGTGCCTATTATGTCTTCTGCCCATTTCTTCACTGGATTATTTGTTTTTTGGGCGTTGAGTTCGGGAAGTTCTTTATAACTTTTGGTTACTAACCCTTTATCTGATATGTCATTTGCAAATATCTTCTCCCATTCCGTCAGTCACCTTTTAGCTTTGTTGACTGTTTCCTTCACCGGGCAGAAGCTTTTTATCTTGATGAGGTTCCAATAGTTCATTTTAGCGTATTCCCCTTGCCTTCGGAGACATGTCAAGCAAGAAGTTGCTGTGGCCGAAGTCAAAGAGGTTGTTGCCTGTTTTTCTTGTAGGATTTTGATGGTTTCCTGTTTCACATTTAGGTCTTTTATTCATTTTGAATTTAGTTTTGTGTGTGGTGTAAGATAGCGGTCCGATTTCATTCTTCTGCATGTCGCACTGTTGGAGGGAATGCAGACTGGTGCAGCGACTCTGGAAAACAGTACAGAGGTTCCTCAAAAAATTAAAAATAGAACTATCCTATGACCCAGCAATTGCACTACTAGGTATTTATTCAAAAGATACAAACAAATATGCTGATTTGAAGGAGCACATGCACCCCAATGTTTATAGCAGTGCTATCAACAATAGTCAAATTATTGAAAGAGCCCAAATGTACATTGACTGAGGAATGGATAGAGAAGAATATATATTATATATATAATATATATATAGAGAAGGAATATCCATTATATATATATGTGTGTATATATATATATATATATATATAAAATGGAATTATATATATAATTCCATGGAATATAATGGAATTATAATTCCATTATATATAGATATATATATATATAAAATTCCAAAATTATATATATATAATTCCATTATATATATAATGGAATTATATATATATGTATATATATATGTATGCATATATATACATATATATACATATATAATGGAATATTACTCAGTGAAATATATATTACTCAGTGTAATATATAATGTATATATATTACTCAGTGTAATATAGTAATATACATTATATATATATAATGGAATATTACTCAGTGATCAAAAAGAATGAAATCTTGACATTTCCAACAATGTGGATAGAGCTAGGGCTTGTTATGCTAAGTAAGTCAGAGAAAGACAATTATCATATGATTTCACTCATATGTGGAATTTAAGAAACAAAACAGATGAACACAGGGGAAGGGAAGGAAATATAAGATAAAAACAAAAAGGGAGGCAAACCATAAAAGACTCTTAAATATAGTAAAAAACAGAATTGCTGGAGGGGAGGCAGGTTGGGGGATGGGTTAAATGGATGATGGGCATTAAGGAAGACACTTGTTGGGCTGAGCACAGGGTGTCATATGTAAGAGATGAATCCCCAGGGTTCTACTCCTGAAGCCAAGACTACACTGTATGTTAACTAACTTGAATTAAAAAAAATATATATATGTCTGATTCTTAACTATTAGTTTTTGCCAAAATTTAAAGTTCTTTTCAAATTAAGGCAGTGATCTCAACCAAATTATTTGCCAGATCATTTAACAATGAAATAACTGGAAGGAGAAAATATATTTACATATATTTACACATATACATATTTTTAAAGGCACATATTAAATCTTGTGTTTCTTCAGTAGCAAGGTGGTACACAATGGCATATTCATGAGTCCTCATAATGAGAAAATCATGGAATTTATATCCTTCCTCCATCCAAGGACCAAAACTTGCCGGCCTGAAATGTACTAGTTTAACTTAAACACCATATACCACATATATACATTAATTCAGACTCTAAGTACACAAATCTCCCAAGGCATGGCAGAATATAACAACCAGTAGAAAAGAGTCACAGAGGTTAACAAACTTGAGTTCTAGATGGCATTTTTAGAGCAAGACAAAAATTTAAACCATAGTTTTCTTTAGATGTTAAAATTAAATCACTGAGAATAAGACATTCCTATGGCAAAGGATTCGTGTTGGAGGTGATCACTAATTTTTTCAACATGAACACTGTATAAATATGCTGCTTATACAGCTGATTGGAATATTTAAAACTATCAAGATGCCATCTCTTTATGTAACAAGGGGAAGATTATCCCAATCTCCCAAACTTTAAGGGAAATTTGAGAGCTTGCATTTCCTTTCCCCTTATACATTGTTTTATTTAAAATAAAGCAAACATCAGAATGACAATTCAAGCCAGCCAATATATTAACCCTTTGTCCTAAATTAGTTATATCAAAACTAACAAAATACCTTCCACTTAAATACAAATAAGATTTCATATCTGCCCACAGCACTTCTGATCAAGAAGCCATGGAAATTAACCTCTGCAGAAAATTGCTTTTTTCTCCTCAACATATTTTTTTTCATATAAAGGTGAGGCAGGTGAAACAAATGTGAAATCACAGGTGGCCTAGAACATGGACATTCTGTGCTACGATGGTTCATTAAAGAATAATTCCCCATCAACATTTCAACATCTACCAATGGGATTACCAAAATTTCATGGGCGACATTATAATCTTTCTTTTTTTGTTATTTAAGTTTCAGGAAAATCTCTGGAAAAGATGCAATTTCAACTGTTGATATTAACAAATATTTATAAATCTTTCAAAATTCTTGATGCTAGAATTTTATAAAGAAAAAAATTTATAAGTCCAATCCTATCTATTTGTTGTGTTTATTTGAGTCTGAGCATGGTGCTGTTCTAAGGGCTTTACAGAGGTTAGAGGCACCTGGATGTCTTGTTTGAGTGTCAGACTTCAGTTCAGGTCATGATCTCATGATTTGTGAGTTGGAGCCCTGCATTGGGCTTTCTGCTGTCAGCACAGAGCTCGCTTCAGATCCTCTGTGCCTCTCTCTCTCTGCCCTCCTCTGCTTGCGCTAGCTCTCTCTCCTTCTTTCTCTCTCTCTCTCAAAAATAATAAACATTTTGAAAAAAAAGAAGTTAGACTGAAAATATAGGAACCCCTTCTAGAGGAACCTCTTGTTTCTCAGGAGCTTAGAGAGTTTTCCTGTCCAAAAAAAAAAAAAGAAAAAAAAAATGGCTCAACTAAGTGAAGCACTTTTACTGTCTTCTCTTATATGCAGTTTTTTTCTGACTATAAAACTAGTAACTACTGTTATCACTGTGGAAGATGTTTTCTTTCATTTTCATTCTTTTTCACTTCTTTGTTTTCTTCCTTCTTCTCCTTCCCAGACTCCCATTTCACTCTTTTTCTTTTCCTTCACCTCTCTACATATAATGTTCTCTTATTCTCAGTTAACTTCCTGAAACATTTCCAAGATTGTGGTTGCATGTTTCGTTTTGATTTTTTGTTTTTTTTCTTTTTTTGTGTATTTTTAAATGTTGCCTAATTGTCCATCAAGTAACTAGTTTACCTTTTCCAGGTACCGGAACCATCTTTTCAGTAGCAATGGGACTTTGTGACCTTGGGGTAGCATATTAGTGACAGAGATGACTCTGGATTAAGAATCTTCAGGGATTTTTGTGATCACATGATGATTGCTGAACCATGGGAACTAGGCCGTGGACAGCCCCTAGCTCATTGTCAACTAAAGTGGATACCATGGCTATCTCTCAGAGATGAATACAGTGACTTTGGGGGCATAGCATGTATTTGTTTTGAAAGAGGTTGAGAGTATCTTTGAATGTATAAAGAATTTTGTTGATTCAAAGAATAACATCTGTTAACAGATAATAATATCTGTTACTATATTGAAGCCAAATTTTTGTATAGAAGGGTGTGTACAGATGTTGGGCAGCCCAGTCTGGACCACAGTGATTATTACATTACCATCTTTTAGCTTTAAACCCATACTACTGTGCTGTGTGTTTTGACACTGAAGTTGAGCTCATTGATACTTTGCCCGTTGGTCCCCATGAAGCTTTGCCAAAAAGAGGCACTTGAGAAAAATCCCCAGAGCTGGATGGGTTAAAAGGCACTCGCTCCTTCCTGTTTGCATCCAGATCCAGTCAGGTGATAGCTCTTTATCCTGACAGTGACAATTGATTCCACAAGTAGCAGTTGATTGCAGTTTGCAATTTTTCCGTGCTATTTAAAATCAGCCTCATTACATTCCTCCCAGCAAACTCGGAATCAGTCAGACTGTGCTTCATCATCAGAAGTCTGAGTCCTGGCTCCATAGACTCTCCTCCAAGCCTCTGAGCTTTAAGGATCCCTTTTTGTTCCCCAGCCTAGGTTAAGCCACACAAAGTGTCACAGTTTTGCCTTTTTAATTTTCTAATTTAGCAATTCTGTTTAATTTTCTTCTGTTAAGATAACTGATACAGTTTCTGTCTCCTCAAAAACCCCTGACCTATTCAGTGGTAGTTGAAGATAAAGAAATGCCTGGCTTCAGGATATCTGCAGTAAAGAAGAGAAATTCTAAGGGACAGAGAGGACTCAGAGAGTAAGAATTGAGCCAATAGAGCAACAGTTGAGAAAGAGAATCAAGGAGTAGTCAATGGAACCATGGCAGAACATTCAGCTAGGTTAAAAATAAAATTATTTTCTGGACATCCACATCCTGATGACTCTGTTTATAACAAAGTTGGGTGGAACTCTTCAGTGTAGAGATGAACTTTAGTCATTTGTGTTTGGTGGTCCTTATTTTCTGAAAAGTCTTGGGTTGGGAGCACCAGACGGTCAGTGATAATGAAGGCAGAGGCAGAAAGAAAGGCAACGTTCGCATGAGGTCAGCCCATCTGGTGAGTACCTGATAGTTGAAACTATGTCCAAGTTTGTTCATTATGTTATTTTGCTCTAAATTCATTGCAGAGTAGACTTATGTTTCAGTGTGTGGCCATATGAAGGGAATTTTTAAAAAATGGGCCAAGATTCCCATTCCATACAAGTGGTTAGTATTCTCTCATGAGAAGGATGAATATCTATTTGACTCTGTGCATCCCAGAATACCCAGGAGAGCAAAAAGAGCTAGGATTTTAATTAATAATCTCAACTCAAGTTTCGACTTTGAAGTTGGTGGTTCAGACTCCTATTACACAGCGAAGCATACTTTGGCAGAACTAAAAAACACTGAGCCTCTGTACAACAACATTCCCAGCTGTAAACTGTGGGTAACTGTGTCACCTTTTTGACAAATCATAACTGAGCCCCTCAGTGAAAGAATTCATTAATCTAAAGTACAGAGTAGATTAATTGCTCTGATCAGAACTGCTAATGATGTGTTTTGCTGTATCATAAAAAAAAAACAACATAAAAAAGGATATGATCTTTTTAAAATTGGTTTGCTTTTTTTTAAAAAAGGCTATAATTTCAGTTTCTGTTGCAGGCAACGTGATTAACATTATGGTATATTTTGGGGGGCACCCCGGTGGCTCAGTCGGTTACATGTCTGACTCTTGATTTCAGCTCAGGTCATGATCTCACAGTTCAATGAGATCAAGCCCTGCATTGGGCTCTGCGTGGAGTGTGGAGCCTGCTTGGGATTCTCTCTTTCCCTCTCTCTCTCTGCCCCTCTCCCACCTGCTCACGGGCTCTCTCTCTCTCTCAAAATAAATAAATAAACTAAAAAAAATAAAATTATGATATATATTTTTATAACCAATACGCTTTATGGATGATGTTTCTTTTGAAATGGTTTTGTTTTGGAGATTCAGATATCCTTGGAGTTCAGTTGGATTCAAGTCCCTATCTCAATGATCAAAAACCTAAACAATCGATCATTTCTAATTCTATAACTTACAAAACTGACATCTTGTGCCCAAATTTTCATGCATATTATTTCCATTAATGCTCACAACAGTGTGTAAGAGAATTATTGATTATATTTTTATTTGCCCAAAGATAGACATTGGATTATAACTCAGTTTGACTCGAAAACCCATGCACTTTCTACTATGCAAGCTGCCTCCCTCTGATGTATCACAGCTTCTCTTTGTGTTTGGGAGAATACAGGGAATTGGAAATGTGAAACTGCTACGGTACAAATGATACAATACAGGCCCCAGAGGAGCTTGGAGACTTTATAAGGCTTCTGAGATAGTAGAAGAATCAACCCCACCCCAGATCTGCTGATTCCTGATATCATACAGCTAGACCTAAACTTAGTCCGATATGTTCATAACCATGATTTGAATGCCACTGCCAGCAACAAAGACTTCCTGAGTCCCTTGACTGTGTCCAGTTTTACCCCAGCCTAGAGTACAAAAAACACCAAATTTTATTTTATTTTATTCTTTTTTTTAAGTTCATTTATTTATTTTGGGGAGGGGGGCGGGGAGGGACAGAGAGAAAGAGACAGAGAGAATCTGAAGTAGCCTCTGTGCTGACAGAGCTGACCACTCCCGACGCAGGGCTTGATCTCACGAACTGAAAGAGTCTAACCTGAGCTGAAATCAAGAGTTTGTCGCTAAACCAACTGAGCCACCCAGGAACCCCAAAGCATCAAATCTGAACATGGGATTGAACAACACAATAGACACAGTTGTATTGATATATACATATATATATATATGTATATATGGTAAAGGAAAGCTTTGTCAGTTTGCGTTGAGGTTCAGATCCAGTTAGAAATCATTTCTTTTATCATGATTTCTCCTAGAAGGTCTAGAAAAATTCACTGCATATGTAACAAGAGGACTAAAAGCACCCCTTCCTTCAGATGAGCCTGGGAGAAAAAAAAAAAGGCTCTAATAAAGAGATCCATCAGATTGTATAAATAATCATTTCAACTTCACCTTGTCTTTGGACTCATCCCTGGAGCTGAGTTTGTGGATATTTGGGACGGAGATAATGAATTTCTCTGGCATTCAAATATGGGAGGGGTACTTTTTTACCTGCTTGTTTTGGCTGTCATGGTAATTAGAGAAAAGAAAGTAGAGAAGAGAAAGTGGAGGTTGAGAGTGGCTGAGTATCACATCAGAAAAGTCAAAGGCTTTTAAAAAACAGGGTACCTGGGGGCACCTGGGTGGCTCAGTCAGTTAAGCGTCCAACTTTGGCTTAGGTCATGATCTTGTGGTTGTGAGTTCGAGCCCCACATCGGGCTCTGTGCTGACAGTTCAGAGCCTGAGCCCTGCTTCAGATTCTGTGTCTCCATCTCTCGGCCCTTCCCCTGCTCATGCTCTGTGTCTCTCTGTCGCTCAGTAATAAATAAACATAAAAAAATAAAATAAAAAACATAGGGTATCTACTTCTTAATTTCATTTGTTTGCATTTCTATATGTAAACTCTCTTCATCTCCCCAAATATTTTGGAAAATTTGATCTACACACAAAGGCATGGAAACTTAGGAGAAAGAAATATGTGGCAGCCTGGAAGAAGATATATCTTCCTTTTTCTTTTTTAAAGTATTTGTGAGTGGGGCGCCTGGGTGTCTCGGTTAAGCTCTTGATTTTGACTCAGGTCCTGATCTCACAGTGGTGAGATTGAGCCCCACGTCGGGCTATGTGCTGAGAATGGAGCCTGCCCTGGACTCTCTCTCTCTCTCTCTGGCCCTTCCCCTCTTGGACTGTCTCTCAAAAAATAAATAAACATTAAAAAAATAAATTAATTGTGAGAAATAAGTAAACAAGTAAAAAACAGCCATATTTGGACACCCAAATAGAAGATGGGTGAGGAGAATATAAGAATATGTAGAGTTTAGAGAGATCTTAAGCAATATGATGCATTTCCACAGGAGAGGAATGAGAGTTTTGTTAGTCCTACGTAGATTTTGTTTTTAAAAAGTGTGACTCCAGTTGGGGCGCCTGGGTGGCTCAGTCGGTTAAGCGGCCAACTTCAGCTCAGGTCATGATCTCGCGGTCAGTGAGTTCGAGCTCCGCATCGGGCTCTGTGCTGACAGCTCAGAGCCTGGAGCCTGTTTCAGATTCTGTGTCTCCCTCTCTCTGACCCTCCCCTGTTCATGCTCTGTCTCTCTCTGTCTCAAAAATAAATAAACGTTAAAAAAAATTAAAAAAAAAGTGTGACTCCAGTTGACATCTGGGTTATATATATAGATACTCAATGAATATTTTTGACTAGTAATAATGTATTACATTTATTGAACATGTATTATACTCTAGGCACTGCTCTAAGTATCCTGTACATAATTAACTCATTAAATTCACACCATAACCCTTTAAAATAGGTACTCATTACCATAACTTCACAGATGAGGATATCGGAACTTCAATATTAAGTAATTTAACTAAGGTTGTGTAATTTAAATAGTTTATAGCTTATAAGTGGCAGAGCGAGGATTTTAACACCAGGTGTGTGGCTTAAATAAAAAGATGACTCAGAGAAATATACAAAAGTACATTCCAAACATGTCAACAAGTTTAAATAAATGATATTACTTCATGTTCCTAAAATATTCTTCCTGAAAAGAAAATTGTAGCTACGTGCCATGTACTTTTCAGTCCTGTGAACATAGACAGCTTTTAGAAAATATTGACTTAATCTAATGGACTATTCTCAAGTGCCTTATTGGGGGATTAAGAGTAAATTCATATGTCCATTACTGGCATGAGCAGACTCAAAGGAGCTGTACCTCCTAAGCTTGTGTAATAGTGGCCTAAGGATTCGTGTGAGGTCCCTAAGGAGAAGATCGACCTTGAAGAACCAGAGTTGGAACAATAAGGGCTGATGCCCTTTCCAGTGTGAGATTCTCCATCCATTTTGGGAGGTCTGTGTTTAATCGTATTTAAAGGAATATTATTATCGTAATTGCTGTCTTGAACACAAAAGTGACAGAGTTGTATCTTTTACATCCTTGAGGACTAAAATTCAGAGGATAGAAAAAGGAATCAGTACACATACCCACTGTAGAGTCTACACTTCTTTGCGGGTGGCTGAGACCCCAAGTGCCCATTTTGCTGCTGTGGCAGTTGTCTTTTCTAAGTCATCCATGGACAATGTGTGATTTGTGATCATTGGCATAATCCATTAGTGTGAATTTAACACTGCAGACGTGTATTTGGTTTCACATAAGGTCAACTGGGTAACTTTGATGAACCAAATAAATGAACACTTTACTGAACAACATACAACTGGGAACATCAAACTGATTCTATTTCTACATTCCTCCCACTCCCAACACTGCTAAATTCTCACTGACACACAAACTGCCTTTCATTGTACCGTGACTTAATAAAACCTTAGTATATCTTTCATTCACTTACTACTTTCTTTCAAGTCATTTTTGAAAACCTCTTTACTATTAGTATACAGTTATAATTACAGAGTTTTTCCATATCTTGAATGATAGTTTGTCTCTGTCCCTTGATTAGTACAAGTTCTGTCCTTTGAAGCAGCTAGGATAGCCTGGACTATTTCCTTCTTCACATGATAATCCTTTGAATTGGTTGAATGCTTAAAGTCATATATTGTGCCACCTGCTGTAGTTTTTCTTTTCTGTGGGCGAAAATACACACCTCTTTCAGTCATTTTTTCTTTGACACAATTTACTAGAACATAAACCATCTTATTTAATTTATCGGTATTTCTTTGATGTTGTTCTTCTACTGTAAAGTCCAGGAAAGTACACATACCTTCAGGCATGACCACCTGACTGATGTCATGTGTAATAGGATTATTACCTCCCTTGATATGGGTATTATATGCTTAGTAACATAGCCACATAGCTAAAAGTTCATGATTTTTTCCCTTCTTTGCTTTAAACAAACTAATCACATTATTGATGATTACTGAGATGCTTGTTCACAAAAATTCTGGATCTTGTATATATGAGCTTTCTTTACAAAGTCAACTCTCATTCTTTGTGAACATTTTTAAAAAGGTAGACAATGGGGGTGCCTGGGTGGCTCAGTCGGTTGAGCGTCTGACTTCAGCTCAGGTCATGATCTCACGGTTAGTGGATTTGAGCCCTGTGTTGGGCTCTGTGCTGGCAGCTCACAGCCTGGAACCTGCTTCAGATTCTGTGTCTCCCTCTCTCTCTGCCCCTCCTTGGCTCACATGCGCGCTCTCTCTCTCTCTCTCTCTCTCTCTCAAAAATAAACATTAAAAAAATTTTTTAAAAGTAATGTAGACAATGGATTTAATATTAATTCTTCTTAAATCCTATTGGTCAATTTCAATCCATTGTTCAGGATTGAGGCAGCATCAGAGGATTGTAAAAAATGACTTGGGTAAGATAATTTCCATGTTGCCAGTCCAGCCTAGTGAGAGGGATGAGATGTCTTTAACATTTCCCCAAAATTGTGGGTATCCATCAAAGACAGCTGAAAGGGTACCCCTTGGGATTTAGAACCCTTCTCCACTCTATTTGCCTCTACAAAGATTAAAACTAAGTAATCATAGAGCCCTCAGGGGATTAAGAATTTGGAGGCTGAGTACTATCAAATTAGACTAAAGGACAAAACACATATTGTCTCAACAGACTCAGAAAATGCATTTGACACAATACAACACTCTTACATGGTGTAAACACATTTGATAGACTAGAAATAAAGGGAAACTTCCTCAACTCCATAAAAGGCATCTATGGAAAACCCATAGCTAATATTATACTTAATGCTGAAAGACTGAAGCTTTCTCCCTAAGATCAGGAATAAGATAAGGATGTTCTATCTCTCCACTTCTAGTCCTTATTGTGCTAGAAGTTCTAGCCAGTGCAATTAAGCCAGAAAAATAAATACAAGACACCCAAATCGGAAAGGAAGTAAAACTATCTCTATTTGCGGACACTGAAGTTGTATATAGAAAATCCTAAAGAATCCCCAAGAAAGCTATTATAGTTAGTAAATGAGTTCAGCAACCTTGCAGGATATAAAATCAAAATCAAAACTGATTTTGATATACAAAAATCAGTTGTATTTCCACACACTAGCAATGAACAATCTGAAAATGAAATGATTCCATTCATTAAAGCACCAAAAATAAATTCTCAGGAATAAATTTAACAAGAACAAAGATAGTGCAAGACTGGGATGCACCAAAAGCTGCAAAAGAAATTAAAAGGAACTTAAAAAGGTACACAGATACCTATGTTCATGGACTGAAAGCCCTAAGAGAGTAATATTTCCTAAATAGATCTACAAATACAATGCATCCCTTATCGAAGTCTCAGCTGCCTTTTTTTCTTTGAAGAAATTGACAAGCAGATTCCACAAATGATATGGGAATTCAAGACACTCATAATAGTCGAAACAATCTTTTTAAAAATTTATTATTGAGAGAGAGAGAGAGGGAGAGAGAATGAGTGAGAGAGGGGTAGAGAGAGAAGAGGACAGAGGATCTGAAGCAGGCTCTGCCCTGAAAGCATGAGCCCAATGTGGAGCTCCAACTCACCAACCATGAGATCATGACCTAAGCCAAAGTTGGATGCCCAACCGACCGAGCCACCCAGGTGCCCCAGTCAAAACAATCTTAAAAAAGAACAGAGTTGGAAGATTCACGTTTTCCAATTTTAAAACTTAGCACAATCCAGAAGAAATTAAGATTGTACGTTATGGGCCTAGGGATAGATGTACAGACCAGTCAAACAAATTTGAGAGTACAGAAACAAACCCATGTATCTAAAGTTAATTGATTTTTGACAAAGGCACCAAGACAATCCAATGGTACTGGCAAAACTCAATTGCTACATAAAAAAGAATGAAGCTAGGGGCGCCTGAGTGGCTCAGTCAGTTGAGCGGCCGACTTTGGCTCAGGTCATGATCTCAGTCTGTGAGTCGGAGTCCTGCATCGGGCTCTGTGCTGACAGCTCAGAGCCTGGAACCTGTTTCGGATTCTGTGTCTCCCTCTCTCTGACCCTCCCCCATTCATGCTCTGTCTCTCTCTGTCTCAAAAATAAATAAACGTTAAAAAAAAATTTAAAAAAAAGAATGAAGTTAGACCACACACCAAAAATTAGATTAACTCAAGATGAATTAAAGACCTAAATTTAAGAGAACATGTATTTAAGAACCTATAAAATTCTTAAAAGAAAACGTAGATGCAAACCTTCATGACATTGAAATAGGCATTAATTTCTTAACTATCACAGTAAAGCACAAGCAATGAAAGAAAAACTAGGTTAATTTGGATTTCATCAAAATCAAATCCTTTTGTGTTTCAAAAGACTATCAAGAAAGTAAAGAAGATAACTCACGAAATGGGAGAAAATATTTCAAAATCACATATATTATAATGATCTTGTTTGCAGAATATATAAAGAATGATTACCACTATTGTTTTGATATTTGTATATATTGCAAAATGATGAAGATTTACACATTTTAGTGTTCATACTTTATAAATGTGAGAAAACAAGCTAGAATAAAGAAGAGTAAATTTAACCCACATGGCATAAAAGAAAAAGAATAATAAAAATTATAGCAAAAACAACAAAGTAGAAAACAGAAAAAGAGTATAGAAAATTAACCAAACTCAAAGCTGGTTCTCTGAGGAAATTGCTAAAGTTGATTATACTTAAATAAAACTGATTAAGAGAAAACCACCAAGGTCAGGAATGAAAGCAGAGAATATAATTAGAGATCCTACAGACATTAAAATAATAAAGGTGATGTTTTGAATACCCTTATGTCAATAAATTAAATAGTATAGGTGAATTGGGAAATTTCATAAAACACACTAATTTTCAAAATTGACACATTAGACATAGAAAATCAGAATAGCCAGAGGCACCTGAATGGCTCAGTCGGTTAAGTGTCCGACTTCAGCTCAGGTCATGATCTCATGGTTTGTGGGTTTGAGCCTGCATTGAGCTCTGTGCTGACACTCAGAGTCTGGAACCTGCTTTGGATTCTGCGTCTCCCTTCTTTCTCTGCCCCTCCCCAGCTTGTGCTCTGTCTCTCTCTCAAAAAGGAATAAATGTAAAAAAAAAAAAAATTAAAGAAAAATAATAAAAAAAAAGAAAATCAGAATAGCCATATATCATTGAAAAATTTGAATCAAAAAAATTTAAAACTCCTCTGTAAAGAAACTCCAGGGAAAGATGACTTTACAGATAGATTCTATCTAAATTTTAAAGAAGGAATTATAATGATCTTTCACAAAATCTTTCAGAAAATAGAGAAAAAGTGAATGCTTCCTTTATTTTATGAAACCAGCATAACCTTAATACCAAAACCTGATTAAGATAATGCCAGATAATTAATTACCAATATTCCTCACAGACATAGACACAAAATTCCTCAACAAAATATTAGCAAACTCAATTCAGCAATATATAAAAAGAAAAGAATATACCATGACGATATAAATTTGTCCCATAAATTAAAAATTGGTGTGGTATTTCATAATCATTCAAAACAATTGAATCATCTCATTAGATGCATAAAAAGCATTTAGCAGTGCCATAATAATAAAATAAAAATTCTTAGGAAAAGAGAAATAGAAAGCAATTTCCTTAGCCCAAGAAAGGGCATCTATGAGAACCTACTAATAAAACATCATATTTAATGTTGAAAGAGTGAATGCTTTACTACTAAGATCAGGAACAGAGCAAGAATATAGCTTTTACACTTTCTATTCAATACCTATGGGAGGTCCAGTACAATAATGTTAAAAAAAGAAAAAAAAAAAAAAGAAGCTTAAACCTTGGAAAGGCAAAATATGTCTTTATTTGCAAGATGACACAATTGTCTATATAGGAAATCTTATATAACCTACAAAGAGCTATTATAATTAACCAATGAATTTATCAAGATCACAAAATACAACATCAATAAACAAATTTCAGTTGTATGTATCTAACAGCAAACAATTGAAAAATGAAATTTAAAGAAATAGCATCATATCCACAGAATACTTCAGAATAAATTTAAATAAAAATGTGCAAAATTTCTACACTGAAAACTAGAAAGTGTTGCTGAGAAAATTTTAAAATAAGCAGAAAATGAAAATATACTTTACATGCCTAGTAGGAAGATTCAGTGTTGTTAAGATGTCCATTCTTCCCCAAGTAGTGTATAGATTCAGCATGATCTAAATCATAATCTCAGTGAGCACTTCCTAGAAAACAAGAATTGACTATAAGTTTCATATGGAAATGCAAAATTTACAACAATATTGAAGACAATAGAGAACACTAGTTTAAAAAAAGAACAAATTTGGAGAACTTTTAAAACCTCCTTGGGAGGCTTTAATGACTGAAATTAATAAAATAGAACAGAAAACAGAAAAACAGTAGAGAAAAGTACCAAAGTGATGATAATCATGATAGTGTGGCAGTGATGTAAAGGTAGATATATGATAACTAGAAACTCTAAAAATTCACCCACACATCTATGGTCTAGTTGTTTTCAACAAGGTGCCAACGTAATTCAACAGGTGAAATTGCAGAGTTTTCAACAAATGATGTGGGAACAGATGCATGTCCTGACTTACACTTCACATCATAAATGTGCATAAATATTAACTCAGAGGGATAACAGATCAAAAGACAACATCAGTAAGATGAAAAGTCAAGCCTCGGATTGAGAGACAATTTTTCAATATATATATATCTGACAACATACTTATATCTAGACTATAAGGAGAACTCAAATAATAACTTACTATGTAACTTAACACAACTAACATAATATAAATAACATAGCTCAATAATTAAAAAAATAACTATAAGAACTCACCTACTACCTCTCCCACGTTACCGAAATGGGTAAATGAATTAAATGGAACAATTTTAAAGATTTCCAAATGGCCAATAAGCACATTAAACAATTTTTAACATTATTAATCATCAGGGGAATTCAGAGTAGACCACAATGAGGTTCCACTTCATGCTTAATAGAATGGCTGAATTAAAAAAAAAAAATAGTCAATAGTTAGTATCAACTAGGTTAAAGAACAGCGAGGCCTCTCACATATTGCTAGTGGAAGAATAGAATAGTATAAATACTTAAGGAAACATTTTGACAGTTTCTTATAAAGCTAAATACGCACTTTCACATGACATAACAGTTCCAATCCTAGGTAAGCAATTTTAAAAATAATAATCACAGAAAGACTTGTACACAAATATTCACAGCAGTTTCTTCATAACGGCTAAAACCTGGTAATAATCCAAATGTCCTTTGGTGAATGGGTAAGAAAAATGTATACTCATATAATGCAGTATTACTCAGCAATAACAATGAATACTAGAGGCGTCTGGGTGGCTCAGTTGGTTAAGCATCTGACCACGGCTCAGGTCATGATCTCGTGGTCCGTGAGTTTGAGCCCTGTGTCGGGCTCTATGCTGACAGCCCAGAGCCTGGAGCCTGTTTCAGATTCTGTGTCTCCCTCTCTCTCTGACCCTCCCCCGTTCATGCTCTGTCTCTCTCTGTCTCAAAAATAAATAAACGTTAGGAAAAAAAAATTAAAAATGAATACTACACTGATACATATAATGACTTGAGCAAAACAGCAAGATACAAAAATGTACACACTATGGTTCCATTTATATTGAATATAAGTATTTATTTATATTCTAGAAGAAGCAAAACCAATCTATAGTTATAGAAATAAGAGTAGTGGTTGCCTGGGATAGTGACCTGGAGCAGATTGTAAGGTTAATTATAAGGGAACTTTTTGGAGTGATAGAAATGTTCTACATTATGATGGGGATATGAGTTACTCTAGTTGTAGGATATAAACATCTGGCAAAGCTCAATGAACTGCATACTTAAGTTCAGTATATTGAATAACATATGCATTATTTTCAACAAAGTCGGTTAAAAAACGAAGCTGTGAAAAACACAGCCATCTTTAATTGTACATTTAATTGTCTGACATTATTTCCAAAAAGAGTTGGTAAAATCACAGAAGCTATGGAAGTGAAGACCATCTTTTTCATTTTTTTAAAAGAGAGAGGGAGAGAGAGCATGCACATGAATGGGGTGGGGCAGAGAGAGATAGAAAGAAAGAATCTTTAGCAGGCTCCATACTTCAATGCAGAGCCAGATGCAGGGCTTGGTCTCAAAACCCTGAGATCATGACCTGAGCCGAAATCAAGAGTTGGACGCACTTTATCGACTGAGCTACCCAGGTGCTCCAAGATCATCTTTAATTATATCTGAAGTATCATCAAGATAGACAAGATTGATCCTGAAATACATTCAGAAATTGGAGAATCTTTGCCCATATACCTAACGCTACCGCTGCTGCAAGTAATTCATCAGTGTTCTCATTCACCAAACATTTTAGAGAATGTCTACTTCATATGGAATACTATGCTGGGTGTTGAGCTTAGTCCACAAAGAGTTCATATCCCAGTTGGGAAGACATACGTCAACAGCTAAATTTCAATATAAAATGTTACAAAAGTTAATGTGAGGATGTGGTGGGATGGCCGAGTGCTGTTGGAGCCCATGAGGACAAGGCAACTAACTCTCAGTGAAGAGGACAGAAAAAGTTTCCGACAGCAATATGCCACCAAGATCTTAAAGATGAGTGGGAGCTTTCTAGGTAAGAAGAAATGAAAAAGATCAGGGGCCCTGTTAGGGAGTAGAGCATGTGCAAGATATCTGGTCTGCAAGCCATGATATGTTGCAGAAACAGAAAAGTGCCGGGTGGCTGGGGCATGGGGTATGTAGAAGGTGGTGGGAAATGGGGAAGGAGGAAGGAGAAGCCACCAATTAAGGATCCTGTAAGTCACTCTCGTAAGCAAATCAAATACATAAATACACCTCCCGCTTTGTATAATCAGCACCGTTGTGAATTAATCTTCCATTATTTACTTGATTATAATGTGTTTGTTTCCTTGACTCCACTTGCACATCCTAACAACTTTGTGTGAAGTCCTCCCCGGGAAACTATTTTAGTTTTAGATCTAAGGATGAAATAATATAAGTTTGCAAGTCATTTTAAGATATTTAGAAGAGTGAATTCTACAAACTAAAAATATTACCATGAACCTCTTTCCCCTGTACTTTGTTAAAATATTCGTTATGTGGAAAGCTGTGTGCAAGCATAGCAACAGGTGATCTGTAGTATCATTATTATCGCGATACTGTTCTGTACTTTTGTACTCCAGTTATCTTCTTGTCAAGAATCTCTAATGCCTTTACAAATGAGTAAATACCATTGCCTCCAATTTTTCATATATATGTAATTGAGATAGTGTGAAATGGAGGAACAGAGTTGATGCTAGACAGGATGGCTTTGGAATAATTCAGAGGAGACCACACAAACTGAACAGAATTTATTTGAGCCTGTTCTAACCTTTGGATCATATCCCTCCCAGAGGAGATAAAGAAATCCATCCGCCAGTGCACACTGAAAATACTGACTACACTCTCCGATAACTGTTGAGTTAGAAATTATTTCCTGTATGCAGTCTACACAGCCAGAGTGTTTAAGTCAGATGCTATGAACAGAGGCCAGACATTTCAACACTTTGAAAAGTCTTTTTTTTTTTTAATATTACAAATTCTAAAAGACTCTAACATTTTCCTTTTATCAGTTACCACATTCCATTATTCAATTCAGAACTATTGCCTACTCTCTTTCAATGCCTTTATATTCCATATAAAACCTTACAATAAACTGATGGGTGATTTAAAATACTACTTAAATAAGGGTTTTTTAGAAGGCCTTATTAGGAGCTGAGTTGGGTATTTGAGGGAAGGTTTCCCCACCTGAAGCCAAAGACATCTATTTAACTGCTGTGGTCTCTAGGCCATGCATATTGACTGATTTACTGTCACAGATAATCCAGCACTTGGCCAGAAGCCATTTCAGTTTAAGGGCATGCGGTTTGGCAGGCAGCATGGTTTGCAATAATGTAATAAAACAGAAAGAAATCCATACCTGGTTGTGAAAAGAAAGAATCTATCTATTTTGCCAGAGGCAGGTGAAATGGGTCTGTGTGATTTAGTGGTGGGTCAGAGCAGAGTCATATAAAATAGCCCACCATGACTTGTATTTCTGAAAATGACCAGCATGCTTCAGAGTTCCTGAATTTTGTGCACTTACTGAAAGGAGTGGGGGACAGTTACTAGTTTTATTTGTCTTCTCAGACCATTGGCTTATGATGGTGTCATTACCATTTATGGCTGTTCTGATCAAGGTTCTTTTGGTTGCAATGAGCAGAGTGCCATATAAACTCACTCAAATCACATAAAATCAGAGGCCAGGAGAAGTAGAAGTAGGCTTCAGAAAATATGGAATTGAGACAGAGAGGCCGCTTTTTCCAGGGAGTTGGTCCCATTCTTCTCTTTAGCGCACTGGCTTCCTCTGCCTGCATATACCCCCCAAAAACGCTGCATCGCCTACTTTGTCCCATGTATTCACAGCCTTTATGTTACCAGTCCATTGCTAACTAACTGAGTCTTTCGGTGTCTCATATCCAAATCCCGAGGAAAAGAATCTTCTTGGACCAGCTTCTCTATGTTTTGGTCAAGATCTTTGCACTGGGTGCTGTCTTAGATCTCTTGTCAGTCTATGAATTGGTAACTCGAAGGGTGGTTTGAGTAGAGACCCTCATCATATGGTCTGCTGCCCATTCAGCTTGGACTACAGACAGGAAAGGCAATAGGAGGCATGTCTGCCATAACAATGGCTTTTAATTTTATTAAAGCTGGATATGTCTCTCATTGAGAAACACTGAGTACCTACGAAACGCCATTATGCTAAGTACTATGCTAACTTCTAGAAATGTGACTGTCAGCAAGATGGAAAATCTCTGTTCTTCCCTGATCTGCCCTGGCCCTGTCTAATCTTCCCTATGCCCCTTCAAACAAGTTTATTCAGTATGTCCTTTATTTGGGCTTTGTTGTATCACCGCTGACTCTTCTGGATACTCTGTATCTTAAAGAACCTCATTATGCATAGAGCCTTTTCATTATTCCAAAAGCTGTGTAAAGATGACTTTTCTGTTACATCTTTTCACTTCTACTTTTTATCAAAGCCACCCAAATTTCCCTTCAGTCCCTCACTTTACTTTTCTGGCATTTATCACCTCTTTCCCCATCTCAGCTCAGGGCATGGCCATGAGCTAATTAGAAGACTATTTTGTTGCAAGACCTGAGGCCATACCCTCCTATATAAATGTACATGTGGCTTAAATTAATTTTTATAACCTACGCTTGAAGAGGGAGGCCTTATTATTTACAAATCTGTTTTTACAGTGCAGAGGCTGTGAAAAGACATTCCACATCACTCAAGAAACGGGCTAAATAAAAACGATGGTCGGGTGATCCACGGAGCTGGTAACAATCCAGGTACACTATTGTTTTCTTCCTGTAGGTGCTTTTGCAAACCAAGGGAATGGCCCACTAGAGAAAAGTTGTCACTTTCACTGATTCATCAACACTTTTTCCAGCAATCATGGTACCCGTGCCATCTGTGTTTAGCACTTTATAAAAAAAAAAAAAAAGAAGAAGAAGAAGAAGAAAGCAAGAAAAGAAGGAAGAAAAAAAAAAAGCTCTTTGCGACTGCCATACAAATCAGGGGCACTAACAAGGTCACACAGAAGGGAATTTCGGGACTCGGAGAAGATGTTCTCCTGCATGGCAGTGAACAATAACAGCATTCTATACAAGTTCCCCTGCATCCCCGGGCGGCTCTGCCCCAGCCTGAAGCTGCTTCGGGTCCACTGGGAAATGTGTATTATGCCTAGGTTAATTTGCTGATTAATCTCTAGTCAGTGGTTTGTGCTTTCCCCAGATGGCCAATTAAAATTTACAACTGGCAGAACAGTGTCCTGTTGGCAGGCTGCTGAGGGGCCAGAGCTAGAGGCGGTGACAGAAGGCATGGGCCCAGTTTTGCCTTCTTTTCCCCTCCCCTTTCCTTTCTTTCTCTCCCTTGCTCTTTTTAAAGCTGCTGGATTTATTCAGAGGAAAGTGTAAGCCGGGCTTACGCGGGAAGCGTGCGATGTGTGGTGTAGTTTACAACTGTGCTGCTATTTACTCTCCAGCACTCTCAGGGCCGCTCCCGTATTCCAGGCATCAACGGTTTTACCCACAGCAAATATAGCTGACAAAATCAGCCAGGGGGCACAACTGATTTAACAGCTTCTGAAATGTAATAGCCTTTTTTTTTTTTCCTCCTGATTTGCAGTCCCCATGGATTGATGGTCTAATATCATTCACTTCCTCACAAATATATAAAACATTTACAGTTGTTTGTGTAAATCAAAGGCAAAGTGCTATGTGTGAAGCTGATAATAAGTAATGCTGTGATATATATAAAAGATAACATACTTTTACAGCAAGAGCCCCCAATATTAACTGTTACTTTTTTACTTCGCATTTTATACAAATGGCATTGTAGACACATCTGAATAAAACATACAGCAAGGAATTTAATTAAGGAAATGCAATTTGATATCATTCTTTATTTTATACCGAAATGTTTGCCATATGTTTCAAACATGTGTGAGTCATCTGGATTGAAAATTCTGAAGGAAATTGTTAATCAAGGACTATTGATCCTTAAATAAGCTAAACGTGGTAATGATGTATGATATTATGACAGTTTGCTATTTTCACTAACTGTTGATAACCATTGCCAAAAAATAAATAAAATAAAATATGTCCCTCTAGGTGGGAAAACAAATTTTAAGGCGAATATTGCATTATTGATTGTAAAAATAATCTAGGGAGCCAGGTATAAGTCTCAATTATGTCAGATAAAGGGAAGGGAGGAGGCATCGTGTAAAATTACCTTTGTAAACTACACAGAATTTTGGATTTTGTTTTTTTGAATAGGATGTGTCACAGAACTTATACCCTGGACATCAATGACTCTCTATCAGACTCTAAGATCAGACTTTAAGGCCACGGGTGGTGTTTTATGAGTTATTTTCATGACTCTACGTACTGTGGATGCAGACAATAATTGTTAAATTTACTTTTAGAAAGTAAAATTTGAAAACAATCAGAGACATAGTAAATGCCTTGTGAGAAGTGACTGTATTTGTTAAGCTTTGTCCTCAGCACCAAGCACAATACCCGGCACAGAGTGAGCACTCAAGAAAGGTTCGAATACTACACTAATTTTCCCAACAAATAGGAAACATTCAATTTCCTCCCTGCAGGGCTTTCCATGTCAAGCTCTACTCAAATGTAAGATCTTGGAATACTTTTTGGAAAGAGGTCTCTCACGTGTTCTGGCCTTGAATTGTTCCCGTCTAAGAGATCATAGGACAGGCATCACGCAGCCTTCGCCTTTTTTCATCTCCCACAGTGTATCTGCTCAATAAATGGATGCTGAATTGAATTCGAGGGGCTTCTTGAATTGCTGCTGTACTTTATAGCGACGACTCCACTCCATTGATAAACCTTCCATATGAGGAAGCCAGACCTCGACTATGTAGGATTTCAGTTCAACATATAAGGTGAATGTAGGCTAAAAGAATTGCAAAGGGGATATCTACAGACAAGACAAAACTGCAGAAGTAGTATTTCTTGGTTTCTATGAAGTTTTTTAAATCTAATCGCATAGACTATAAATTTTCTTTGAGGTAAATATTTTACCCATAAAACAAACCACTTTTATGTAATATATGTGTTGTTCTGAGGTAGCTGGCAATAATTGAATTGTGATCTTTCTCAGCCGATTAAGGAGTTTGTGTCTAGCTAGTATGTGACGTCCTGACTCATTGTACAGATAAAAGTCAGCTGAGAGGCTTTGTAAGTGCCCCAGCCTGGAAATACTAAACAGTGAATCATCATGTCTTGATGGAAGGACTGCAAATAACTCCACACATATTCGTTAAGTACATACTAGATTTAAGGTACTGCGTTAGATGCTATTGGCCTTTAGATACAGTTTGGCATATCAAGAGGCTTTTGGCTTATGAGCCAAAATAATAGTAAAATAAGGCAAAATATGATCACTGCCAAATACAGACTAAAAGGACCTTTGTAGAACACTTACTAGAAAGTGACTGATTTTGTCTGGACAGATTGGGAAAGAATTCTTAGTGGAAGTGAGGCTTAAGGAATAAGGATTTTGACAAGGAGGGGAGAAAGAGAAGGGAGGCTTTCCAGGAAGAAGAAATTGCAGGAGCAAAGGTGTAAAGGTAGAAAAATATTAATTTAGCTCAGGAAGTAGAAATTGATGGAAAAGATGATAAGGATGTTTGGGTGTGTGGGTATGTGTACAAAATGAGGCTTCAAAGGTCAATCGGTAAATTTGAGGTGTAGAAATTTGAAGCAAGTTTATGACAATGCAGAGCTTCAAATTCGTTGGGCAAGGAAGGGATCCTAGTTGTATCTGCATTCAGAAATAGATAAGAAGTGGGAGTCTGGCAGTAGGGAAGGAAGTTGGGACTATGGCAAGGACATAAACAAGAGTTATGGAGACCTGGGCTACCATGGTGGTAGGAACGAAGAAGAGGGGGAGTGACAGAGCTATTTCTGATGCAGAATAGATAAACTAGGTTGGCAATCGGGATGTTGAAGATGAAGAAGTGGGTGAAGTCAGAGATGATTTCAAGTTCCTAGGCTAGAAGCTAGAATGGGTGGCCATGTTCTTACAGGGAAAGAGAAGACAGCTGGGAAATTATGTTTATAGAGGAAAGAGGCACTGAGTTTTGGATTCATTGAGTGGGAAGGATTAAAAAGATAACATTTTTTAAATGTTTATTTATTTTTGAGAGAGAGAGAGACAGAGTGTGAGCCGGGGAGGGGCAGAGAGAGAGGGAGACACAGAATCTGAAGCAGGCTTCAGGCCCTGAGCTGTCAGCACAGAGCCCGATGCGGGGCATGAACCCATGGACGGTGAGATCATGACCCGAGCTGAAGTTGGATGCTTAACTGACTGAGCCACCCAGGCACCCATTTTTACTCTATCCAACAGATCGTTGGAAATACAAGTCTACAGCTGAAAATAAGTCATAGACTAGCTAGAGCTGTGGATTGGCTGCTCACCTGAAGTATGTTAATTGAGGTCATATAAATGGATAAGATTGTCATTAGTGAATGGACAGACCACACAGGTATTATCATGAAAAATATTGAATTACTTCTGCACTGGATGGTAAACATAAGTGTCCCCAGCTCCTCAGGACACTCTAGCTGTCCTGCCCACCTATAACGACCCTTGGGACCACCGCTGCCTAATGGCAATTAAAAAGTTAACATCTACCCCACATAAGGCTCCAGGTCCCTGCGACAGTGCTGTGGCTCTACCTGTTCTGATTGGTCAGTGCCTTTGCCATCAGTTTCCATCGCTAATTAATTTAGTTGTCGCTCTTACCCACAGAAGGACTACAGAGCAAGAAAAGAAGCAAGCTAAGGATGATATGCTTAGATGTGCTAGATGATGATATGACAGGTAGGAGAAAGTGTTTACAAAGGACATTAAGGTTCCTCTTCTTTGTACTTTCCATATGCTTTAAGCTAGTTGCTATGGTGGGGCATATGATGATATAAATTCAAAAGAGAGTATATAACAAGGTCTTACATGTGTGGTGGCACGGACAATTAAAAAATAAGATGGTATATACAAAGATAAATTTTTAATTCCATTTTCTCATATTTTAAATGGGACATATTTTGGCAATATGTATCTATGTTAGACAAAAAGGTTGTGAATTAGAATGTAGTGGTATTATCTATGAAGGCACAAAGTTTTATTCCACATAATCCTGAGTTTATGCAATCCTCTGAACTGAAGGAAATTGCATTCACTGGAATTATAATGTGACACACGATGTTTGTCAACGTTTTCTTTTTCCAGATTGTACCTACATCTGAGAAAACTTAGCTGTAATCTAGAAAAATGCAAAACAGAGCCAGTACATTGAGTACATACTAGAAACAGTAGTTTTGACTGTTTGGGTCATGAATGTACTACTTACAAACTTCAAATATCCCTGTGACTTTTGTACAAACTGCAAATTCTTGGATCTCAGGCATTTCTCTGATTTTTCTGTTTGTCAGGTAGAGTGGAAAGTAACAGATCATTCTAAGGTAAGATGGTTTGAGTTTTCCAGTTGAAAGGTTATGTAGCAAAATCAGTGTGCTAGCTATAATCTTACCATGGCTCTCCCAGCATGGGAGAAATTTAAGTATTCATGATATTGTAATTACAAATGCTGATCCCATGTTTCAGTGATGACCTTAGAAAAGAGTTAGAAAACTGTGGTTTTTCTTCATCACCAGAACAAAATCCACATTCGAATTATTTGCTATTGAATTTGTATTTTATAATTTTAATACATATTTTAATCTGATCAGACAACTGGCCTTAGAAATGCAATTGTTTTCCTGTCACGATCTACTTTCAGGGAGGATAATTTTTGGCGACGTATTTCTAAGTTATTAACCAGCGAATTACGTAGACCCTTAAGTAAATAACGAAAATGTAAATATTGGATCGATGCCCGATAAGCAGTAGGTCAGGGTAGTGCTAAGTATGACAGGGTGTACTCAGCTCATTATCACTGTTTTCATTCTTTTAATTGTACATGCCTGTTAATTGTACACTTCGGTAAGGCCGAGTGGGGTGAGGCCGCAACCACTTTTTGCGTACGTTTATGTATGATTTTTTAATTGGAGGTCAAAGCAACCCTTGTCTGTTTCATAGTGATCCACACCATCTTTTTTTTTTTTTTTTTTAATTTTTTTTTTTCAACGTTTTTTATTTTATTTTTGGGACAGAGAGAGACAGAGCATGAACTGGGGAGGGGCAGAGAGAGAGGGAGACACAGAATCAGAAACAGGCTCCAGGCTCTGAGCCATCAGCCCAGAGCCTGATGCGGGGCTCGAACTCACGGACCGCGAGATCGTGACCTGGCTGAAGTCGGACGCTTAACCGACTGCGCCACCCAGGCGCCCCTACACACCATCTTTTAGCAAGGAAGATGAGATCCTTTTCAAAACCGCTAGGTCAGTAGGATGTAACGTATACCAACCCGTCACTACTTCTGGTAATCAATAATTTAGCTTTCTATCCAGAATAGGCACAGACTTGATAAGACATCTGATGCCCTTGATGAGATTTTTACAGGGCAATACTTTTATTTTATATGTTTTATATGCAATGATATATGTGCCTATATTTTCGTAGTTAGATGCATATATTTATTTTTTTATATCTTTCTTTTACCATACTGAGAGAATCAAAGTGAAACGGTAAACTCTTGGACCAAATACGAGTGATAATAAAGCCTTCTATTGTGCTTCATTCCCTTGATCTAGGACATTTAAAAATAAAATGTATAAATATATATAATATATTTATGCTGAGCAGTGTCAATCATTATTCAGAAATTTAAGTTAGGTGATCGCTTCTCAGCCTTTTGGCTAAGATCAAGTGCAGAAATTTAAGTTAGGTGAAATTTAAGGTGAAGAAAAGGCGACCCATCAGCAAACTCATGCCATGTGCCTAAACTCTGCACTTGAAAAGATGATACAGAGACAGGTAAGCCCCCGTTTGCTGACTCAGCAGTGCTGAGGGTAAGCTTTTTAAGTGGAAAGGGCAGGTTGAGATAGGATCATTTTAATTAAAAAGCTATATATGCATTTTAGTGTGATTCATTTTATTTGTTACTTATGTATGGTTCTATTCGTTTATTCATTCATTAAAAATATTTATTGGGTGTCTGACACAGAACAGACATAGCAGTGAATAAAACAGATACACACTCACTCTCTTGGAGTTTACATTTTAGCAGGAAGAGACAAATAAACAAATACAATAAATATGTAGCAAGTATGATGGTGATTCGTGCCATGGAGAAAAATAAGGCAGGAAAGTAGGTTGTGGAATGTTCTAGAAGGGCAATGCAATTGTAAATAGGTATATCAGGGAAAGCCTCATTGGGTAGGCAACTCATGTGCAAATACCTGAGGGAAATGGAGAGCAGTCCCTATAGGGAGGCAAGAGAATTCCAGCTGAGGGGCAAGCTCAAGGAAAAAGAGGAAGCCAGCATGCCTGTAGGAAAGTGAGGAAGGGGGAAGTAATAGAAATGTGGTTTGAGTGATCAGAGGAGACTGCAGACCATTGCACGGGGCATTGTTGTTCTGTTTGGTTGGATTGTTTGGGATTTTTAAGTTCACATGGGGATGCGATTGGAGGCGGTGGGCAGAGAGTGACAAGGACACGAGGGCAGAAGCAGGGTCCTCCGTTAGGGGGCTATTTACAAAAGCCGAGGCAGAAGGCTATGGTGGTTTGATGGTAGTAGTAAAAGGAGTAAGAGGTGGTTGGGTAATGATCTACTTCGAAAGTAGAGGGGCGCCTGGGTGGCTCGGTAGGTTAAGCGTCCGACTTCCGCTCAAGTCATGATCTCACGGTCTGTGAGTTCGAGCCCCGTGTCGGGCTCTGTGCTGACAGCTCAGAGCCTGGAGCCTGTTTCAGATTCTGTGTCTCCCTCTCTCTCTGCCCCTCCCCTGTTCACTCTCTGTCTCTGTCTCAAAAATAATTAAACTTAAAAAAAAAAATTAAAAAAAAAAAGAAAGTAGAGCTGGCAGCAAGTATGTGGGGTAGAAGAGAGAGGGAGGAGCCAAAGCTCACTTCAACGTTTGGATTCCGAGTAACTGTCAGGGTAGAGTCACTGTCTCCTCACATGGGGCGACATTACAAGAGAAGCATAATTGGAGAGAAAGGTAAATGGGATTTGAACAGATTTAGGTTTCAGGTGCCTTGAGATGTTAAATAGGTGATTAGATCTTACTTGGAAGTCAGGAGGGTGAGCTGTAGACTAGGACATATATTTAGAAGTAGTGAGCCCACAACTGCAGTTAAAACCAAAAGACTGATGGGTGCCTGGGTGGCCCAGTCGTTAAGCATCTGACCCTTGGTTTCAGCTCACGTCATGATCTCACAGTTGTTCATGAGTTTGAGTTCCAAGGGAGAAAGCGGGAGCGTGGCAGGAAGAAGAGAGAGGTCATGGCAAGGATGCAGGCTCTTGAGGCACATTAACACTTACAAGTAGCCCAGTTAATGTCCTGAGCTCTGGACAACCAGATTAACGATTCTTCCTCCACAAAGAGCTTGCTGGTAAGGGGATGAGGAAACTGGTCAGAGGCGCCTCCTCAAAGACCTCTGGTCTCTCATATGGAAGGGAGCAGTTATTGTGAAATTTTCAGATTCCTCCCAGCCTAAAATTCCATGACTCCATGCCTATGTTAATGAAACCAGGATTTTGAAAATAATATAAAAATGAAAGAGGTTCAGGAGAACCTTTGGTAGGGTTCTCCAATTTGGTAAGGATTGGCATATAGTTGCTCCTCGAGACGCGATGAGCAGGATCCGTAGGAGCCGCATCATGTGGGAACCTGTTAGAAATACAGACTCTTCAGTCCTTACCCCCAGGTGGATCACAGTCTGCGTTTTAATAAGAGCCACATATCATATGCATATTAAAGGCCATGCAGAGACCAATCATTGAGTAGCAAGCTTCTGGAGATAAAACCCACAAGATGCTTTGAATTTCAACAACAATAGGTTAAACCTAAGGCAATTAAAAGTCGGCAGTAGCTCTCCTAGACAACTTTTGAGGATTCCCTTTACTGCACATAATTATGATGTAACTAGTTAATGGAAAATCTGTGTAATGAAACCTAGGATTGTTATTTCCCATTTGATTAAAAAAAAAAGGGGGAGGGGGCAGGAAAATACCTTCTTGGCACTGCTATGTATATGTTGAAATTTTACTTAAAATTATAGTATCACGTAGTTACAAATCCTTGATTCCCCGTTGTGTTACCCTGAGATTGCCAAAAAGCTTGCCTACCTACTTCAAGTCTCCTCAAGCATCATTTTGAAAAAGACTTTCGGGGGGCGCCTGGGTGGCTCAGTCGGTTAAGCGTCCGACTTCGGCTCAGGTCATGATCTGGCGGTTCGTGAGTTCGAGCCCCACGTTGGGCTCTGTGCTGACAGCTCAGAGCCTGGAGCCTGCTTCACATTCTGTGTCTCCCTCTCTCTCTGCCCCTTCCCTGCTCATGCTGTGTCTCTCTCTGTCTCAAGGATAGATAAACATTAAAAAAAAAAAAAGAAAAAGAAAAAGAAAAAGACTTTCCGAATTAACAGAAACCTACACAGTTGTCTAAAGATCGTTAGAAACCAATTGCTTGGAAATCAAGTAACTACGTGTCTTGGCTTAGACTAAAACCTGTAAAAACAAAACAACCCATAGTCGTACATGCCTCTCAACATACTTATTGTCAAATTGTCTTTTCCCATATTCAAAAATGTAATTTTATTTTACTTGGATGAAATTAAATAAAGCTGATATTAAATTTAAATTATATATTTATTTGTGTGCAATTTTAAGAGCACTATTAATCATAATGGGATATGAAAATGATTAAAACACCCTAGTATGAGTATTATTAAACACATAAAATGTTTTATTCTGGTAATATACAGAGTTTGAAGTTCAAGAAAACACCTAGAAGGAAATGGAACATGTTAATGTAATTCAAGGAGCACTGATATTTAACAGTTATGATGTGTTTAGCTGTAAATACAGAAAACTTAAATCAGTGAAATTTAACAACAAAGAAAAAAAATATTGTCTTAAATAACTTAAAAGTCCAGAGATAGTCTGGCTTTAGTAAATGGCTCAAGCCATTTACTCAGGACTTGACTGCTTTCTTTTCATTCTTGTCCATCCTGGGCTGCATCCTGAGCAAGCTCCCTCCCTGTCACCCGAATTGGCTGCCACTAGCTTTAAGGTCTTTCTTAATTTACTTCAGCAAAAAAAAAATAAAATGCTTTTGTCTCCATATTGCCAGCAAAATTCTGAAATTCAGTCGAACTGAACCAACCTAGAAGCTATGTTCACTGCTAAACCAGGGACTTGGCCAGAGGAATGGAAAACTGATTTATTTTGTCACGGTCAGGTCTCCATACTGGATCCGAGGACGGAGGGGACTTACTAAGAAGCACCAAAACACCTTATCGGAAGTAAAGTTTCTTGGCCATGGGAAGAGGAAGGCTGCATGCTGGGAGAGCAACCAGCATACTTCCATTGCAGGGACCTGAAGGGAGAGGGAGAAAAATAAGCAGGTGAAATTCTGGGCTGGTGACAGGTACATTTCCATATTTGCATAAATATATCCGAAGGGAAACCATTCTGGAGGTAAGATCTAAGCTGAGAAGTAGAGCACTCAGAAGAGACTGAAATCTAAAACCAAGTTCAGTGGCTCAGAAAAACAGGAAGCACCCTGACCTCTTTGAAAAAAAGATTTCGGAACCGAAAAATAAACTATATTCTACAGACGAACTCTTTACCTATTTTTTAACCTATTATGTCCATTCTCCACATTATGGGTACAATTTTTCTACTGAGACAAAGATACCATCAGAGTTTTCCTTGATTAGAAACAGTTTGTGATGACCTACAGCTTATAGGGTAAAGTCTAAACTTTTTAGTAAAGGACTTTTGCAAACTCTCTTGCTAATATTTCAAACCTTCCCTTCTTACCTTCTCTCCAATGCCTGATACTCTGGCCTTTGTGAATTCTGCACTTTTCTTCTTCTTCCCAGACTTACCACGTACTTTCCCCTTTAGCTCACCTGTGGGTTTTACCTGGAACACCTCTCCTCTGTTTTGCTTACCCTTACCCCACGTTTCCCATCCTATCAGGCCAGAGTCTCCCTTCCTCTCTGTGCCACCATTATTATACTTACCACATTCATAGTGTCATCACTAGTGGCTCCTTATTTGGCTGTGAACTCACTGAAGACAGTGAAAAGCCTTCATTCAGCATTGCGTAATAAGGATGTAAGACATAAATATGTACAATCAATTGAATTTCAAGGTTCTCAAAATAACGGAAAACACTGCCTTGAAGAAAAGATGTTTTTAAACACCAAGGGTTATAAATTCAAATGACTTGTTTGGCATAAATCAGTGTAGACACACATTCATTTGATTAGATTTTAGAAGGAAACGCGTTTTCAAATTTTACTGTTACATTAAATGTTTATCAACAAATCTCATATATCGGGAAGCTCTTTGGTTGAGGTAAATGCTACAGGAGGAATTATTTCTACGATTACTGCGTTTTTGAAGATGTTGAACATGGAGCTGCTTATTAGTCAAGCAAAAAGTGTTATATTCTAAATCAAATAATTAATTGAGTGATGTATGCACTGCTTTTTTTTTCAATGTTTTATTTGTTTTTGAGAGAGAGAGACAGAGAGACAGGTAGAGTATGAGTGGGGGGAGAGGCAGAGAGAGGGAGACACGGGATCCAAAGCAGGCTCCAGGCCCTGTGCTATCAGCACAGACCTGTATGCGGTGCTCGAACTCACGAACCGTGAGATCAAGACCTAAGCCGAAGTTGGATGCTTAACTGACTGAGCCACCAGGTGCCCCTGTATGCACTGCTTTTGTAAGCAATATCTAAATATTTTGGGAACTACTATGTATTTGGATTGAGTACAATATCTAATCTTACTTCTGAGTTGTCAGTTGTGTACCTGTGGTCGTGGTGAGTATACAAGATACAAGTAGCAAAAAGCATACTGAGGTCAAACACCAGAGAATCAGAAGTTGGGTAAGAACAGGAATCGTCAATCTGCCTCCTGGGCCTCAATGCCTCAATTTGTGAAATGAAAGCATCGAAATAAAAGCCAATACACTTTGTCTATTGACATTTCGAACCAGCTTACTAAAACTTAAAACTTTGGGTCATTTCTCCCCCCACCTGGCATCTTGTATGCTTAAAGATGTATTCTGGTATCCTGGTAATGATACCGATACTAAGAGCACTCAATGTATATCAAAGCATTGTAATATTCCTTAGAGGCTACAACATAAAAGTTGACTATATTTTTAAATAAACACTCTTTAATTTTTCACGTATTTTAGGTTTTTGGAACCAGTGAAACATTACTCTTATTCAAATTTAACGAATAAAGTTTTTACTATGGTTTGGAGGTAAAACTAAGCGAAGAATACAATTAGACGTCTTAGCGATGACGTGTTTTAGAAAATGTCTCAGCGGGCATTTCTAACACGGCATTTCAAGGATTTGAGTATAATTTAGGCAAGCATATAGCCTTCAAAAATTTTTGTTGCTAAGGGCAATACATGTATTCTTCCTGTTTGCTTGTTTGCTTGTTTGTTTTTAAAGGCCTCATTCCCTGAGACCGTGGTAACGTGAATTAACATTAAGAACAAAGGCTTAGAAGTCAGATGTGAGTTCGAATGTGAGAGCTGTAGAAAAGGAAATAATAATAGTCATAAGAATGTTGTGAAGATTAAGCAAGGTATATTCATTACATAACACAATGCCTAAAGCACAGTCAACCTTCAATAAATGCTTTCTACGAATTACTACCTTATAATTATCACACACACAGATAATATAATTCTGAGTTGCTTTAGTTTGTTATGGGTAGTAATTTATCAATTTGTCCTTCAATATTTGTAAGTGGTTTACTGACACCCATATAGACCAAGAGGTGAAGAATTAAAGCTGTACAGAATTCAGTGGCATGGCCATGCCTCCATAAAATAAGAATATTGTGCTCCGACAAAACTTATCTTTCAATGGTAGGGACATGCTTTGAGAACTGGGAAAAGGACGAGAAGAGTCTAGCTTGTGTGAGGAAGACGCAAAAATCCACTAAGAAGATCTTATTATGTAATGACATATTGTGTCACAGGTCTCCAAAAACTTTCACAAGTTGTATCACGGGATCCTCGTAAAAAACACTGCATAGTGATCAGAATCGGATTAAAATTTATCTTTAAATGTGGAAGAAACTGATGCTGAGAGAGGATGTGGTTTATCTAATATCACATGGCCAGGATACCGGGGAGATGGGATGATGACCTAATCTCTGTCCCTTCGGTGGGTCCTCCGTCCCCTAGCGTCTCCTCCCCTGAGAAGAACTCCGTAAATGTGTTTGGCTCTCGGATGCAACTATTTTATTTACTTCTTCTTTTTTTTTTTTTACAGGAGAAATTTAGAAATTACAGGTTATCAAACTCAGTAAACAAAATCTCTGAACTATTCTGGAACGTAAATGTTCCCGAAAATTAATTCCCCAGCTCAGTGTCTTGAGTTGGTTACAGTTGAGTTGGCCACAATCCAATCTTGAAATGTTATTCTTCTGAAGAGAGGCTGGGATAATCAGGCAATGAAGGTGAGCATCAGCACAATCTACTTAGGGCGCTTTGTGGTGCTTAGAGATAAGAGTCACTACAACTCCCAAAGTATCATAAGCTTTGACTTCTGTAAATGCGAAGGGACCCTGCATAAGGCATTTCTAAGAGATTAACTTGACTTTCTAAGTGAGAAATGGAACCTCAGATGCAATAAAATTATGGAAGTGTTGATGTTTGTTCTTAATCCAAATCAATAATTTAATCCCCATATAGGTTTAAGAATCAATGTTTTATTTTATTTTTAATATAAAAATCAATCTTTGGGACGACCACAACCTTTACATGAATATTTTTATCTCCTGAAATACTGTCAAGAAGGTATCTTTATAATCTTGAAAAGAGGATGTGAATTCTAGGTGAATGGCAAAGTGACACAAAAAACACAAGGCTGCCAGTTTACTTCAGACATGCAAATGGAAAATTGGTTATAAAGTAGAAGCAGGCTAAATAAGGACACCATACTTTGCAAGCATTGGCAAAGGTGCTACCATTTTCTAAGGTCTATATTCACAGTAGAGAACAAAAGGAGAATTAGGCACATTGTATATAGAAAATAGCTAATACAGAAACATAAAGTGGACAGAAAGAATATATGATATTTCAAAAAATGGGTTAGTGCAGTAAAAACCTCACAAACGAAAAAGATGAAAATAAGATGCGTGGTAAAAGGGTTAAGCACTGAGTCTCTGTCTAAAGTTAGAATCCTGGCTCTACATCTTACAGCTTGAGCAAATTACTTAATCTTTCTGAACTTCATCTTTTTCATCTAAAAATGAGGCAGTAATTGAGCCCTCTCATGGGATTTTATGAGGCTTAAAAAAAGAGAATGCATAGAAAGTGTTTTGCATAGTTCCTGGTACATAGCAAATGCTCAGTGAAAATTATCTGTTATTATTTAAACACAAGCTCACATAGAATTGCAAAGGTTTTGAACATCAGAACCAGAGTAAGATTATATTCCCCAAATAGATGGGTTGCAATTAATATTAAGCGCCTAACTGGCACACTTATGTAAAGTCTTTGCTTTTAAGTAAAAAAAAAAAAAACACTGAACAAAACAAGCTCAACAATAACACCAAAGACGATGGTTCACTGAGTGAGCAGAATCACCTTTCAGACAATCCTGCCAATTCATTAAAACCCAATAATGTAGTTTTAAATTAGAAGGGCTTTTCCTAAAGCACTTAAAAGGGAAAATTTAATTCCAAAAGTGGAGATTCAAACTTTACTGTAGAAAATGGATCACTTAAAAAATGTGTTATTCAATGAAATTTCACATCTATTTGCTGAAGATCTACAAAGTACCTATAATTTATTCATCAGACATTATTAAATTCATGATAGGTTGAATTAAATCCATGCAAAACACACCCCAAAATAACATTCATTAGAAATAGCATAGATGTAGTGCCTATCACAGGTTAAGCATCATTTTATTAACTTTGTTTCTCTAGAACAGAGAGGAAAAGTTAGAGTTTGGTTACTTCCAGAAATCAGACTGGCCCAGAAAATAAACAACACATCTCTGTTACTACCCTCAGCCTGGCACGTGGCTTGACCATACATGCACTGCTGAAAATTGATAAAGGGAAACAGTGGCTCTAAACACATCCACAGAGCAAGCAGCCAGGACTTCTGTCCTTCCTTGAGTCAACTGCTCATGCTCAGAAAGCGTGAGCCACAGAATTGATTTCTATGCGGTCGAATGAAAACTCTTTCACTGTCACCCAGGCTTGTCACTGTGACACAGCACCTCTCCTGATTAAAGAGGGAGGACCCTGAGCTGGAGTATCTTCCTTTGTTAAACATATATGCATATGTAGTATTAAAACAGAGGGAAACATAAAGTAGGTCATTCCAGACATTAAAAAAAACAAAAACAAAAAACCTCTGCGATTTATTGTTATTTGATATTCGGCCAGCCAGTAATTTGAGTAGTCTTTCTGAGAAGAGAGATCTTTAGGAAACAATAATCAAACTCCAATAGTTCCCTCAGTTAACCTAGAAGTTAACATAACTATGCCCACGGCCCATTTAACTTAATGGCTTGCCTGTCCTGGAATTGTAGATAGGGCTTGCAGTAATCATCTTACGCCAGAGTACCGTGGACCAGTTATTTATCAAGTGTTTGGAAATGAGTCAATCCCAAACTCTCAGCTCCCCAAATGAAAAGACAAAATGTTCCAGAAGAAGCCGGGACTCCTGAATTGCAGAGTCCTAAGGGGGAAACCTGATTAGATCATCGGCTGTGACACACAGAATGGTAATGAAGTTGGGGACTTGACATCTTGGAAAGGGTGAGAGGTGCTTTTCAGATTTAAACAAAGCAAAACTAAAGCCCGTGATTGCAGCTTGCCTTGCGGTTTCACACCAAAAGTCCCGATTTTCGAGGCAATACTACACAGCAAAAGGCACAGCACTCTGTGTGCTGTGAAAATATTACCTTCCTAGACGCGGGGTGGACGTTATAAGCCAGTTTCTTTTTGTCTAAAATGTAATAGAAAAGCTATACTTCCAACAATAAAAAAGGAATTACACTTTGGTGAGGGAATAGTAAAGGTTTCCAGCACTTTCACAGGCCAACCAAATGTCTTCCTCTGCCATGTAAATGCAGTAAAAGGATATCCGCATTAAATTACAGGATTTATAGTCGGCAGAAAAATGAAACGGTGTAAAGATCATTTTGCATTAAAATTTGGCTTTCTCTGCTAGTATACGTTTAAAAATACATAGGTGCCTTTTACTAATGAAGTACATCAAAGCATATTATGTTCTGCATTTTGTGAGAACTAGGCAATTTATAAATGCTATTCACATTTAATTAGTAGTCATTTCTTCTCCATAAGCATATTTACTCGGATCTCTTGTTCCTACGGCAACCCAGTGAGTACTACAGCTACAAGAACAGCCTAGACTAACCTAAAAAAGGATGGAGATTAATGAGCAAGATCAATATTAAGACTATAATGCACACGACCAGGCAATAAGATTGGTGAGAGGACCATTACAAAGAAGCCTCAAATAAAAATCTCTTATTTCAAGGAGCCTATTTATAGCAGCACAGATTTTATTTGTTCAAGAGTGCCTATAGCATACAACCAGTATGAGAGATGACTCATTTAGTGCGAAGTTCTGCTTAATTGGCTACCCACTCAGGTACGGTGTAACACATACGCATACATATACACAAGCATGTATGTAATTATAATCTGCTTAACGCACTTATCAACGGACGATATAAACAATATTACAAGCAGTTGTGCTTATGGATGTTTCCCTTAAATACTGCATTTGTTTAAAAATAGGGAGTCTTTAAAATTAGTCTGGATGGAAGGTGAGGTCATGAAACGTTTAGCGGAAAATGATTCTTAAATCTCAACGTTTACGTTATTTTAAAACTAATTCTCTGATCAGCTTTTTTATTCGAGCTCCATTACTCTTATTAAAGGGTTGACTTGAAAATCAATAACAGGAGCACTGCTAACGGTACCAGAGCAAAAATGAACAGTTAAAAGAAATTCTGCATATTCTCCTACATTCTGCTTCTAAGTGACAGTCCTTAATTTAAAGATTTAGGCGGAGGAGGTAGGTATAAGGAACTTCAGTCAAAATATCTTTCCTTACAAAAAGTTTTATCATTGTACAGACCTCCTGCAAGAAACAAGTTAGAAATAATAAAAAATTATTTAAATTTTAGGAAAAAAAATAAGACCTAACTAAAAAACAAAAAACAGAACAAAAACAAATAAACAAGAAAAACACCAGACTCTTGGAGTCGCACTAACTTTGCTTTGCACGATGTCGATGGGTGGCTAAAAATTACCGCATGTTATTTGTCCGCACGTCTCGTTATGTCTCAAAAGGGTATGTGGGAGAAACACTGAATATGAGGAGGGGGTAAATTAGAAACCATATAATCCTTGTTATCAAATCTCGCTGAGTACAAGTGACAGGTTCTTTTCAGAGCTGAGCAGTTCGTCCTTGCTACAATCACACAGAGGCAAGAGTGTCGCCATCAAGCCTCTGAATTATCCTGCTTAGTGGCAAAAAGTAAAAATGATTCCTTCTGACCTTTCTACGTTGCTTCATTAGCTCTGACTTGCAAGCAACAAGTAAAAATGAGAAGCCTTCTGCAGCCCCCTCTGATAGAACTGATTAAAAGTAGCTGCCCAGCATCTGTTCAGGAGACTGGCTACCGCTCACGTGCGAAAAAGGAGGCTGAATTCAGTGTGTGGCAAGAGAGGCTTGCTATGTTCGCATTTAGTCATTTTCATTGCCGTTCAGCCAGGACTTTTCACTTTTGTTTCCTTTCTGATCTCGAGGGATAGTTGCAAAGGGAAAACAAACAGTCTGTATACCTTGTCCTGAATCATTGGTCAATAAGGAAATTATTTTGTGTAGCTGTATAAGTAAGAAAAGGAAACGGAATTTTAGAATGATTAATCTCTGTAAATATTAATGGTCAACCAAGTCTGTGGTCTCAAATTCAGTTCTATGCTATATCAATCCTTTTTAAAGAATACACAGTAGCTCCCACCTGTAATTTTCCTTTGTGAAAATGTGCCTTTACCAGCAACTATGTCAATGCAGTGAATTAATTACACTCAACAATGACACCAGGCACTTGTCTCCCAGATAATCTATGAATTTGAGTTCAGCATTTCTATAGGTACTTTTGTGCCTCTATGGCGAGTATTTTAATACCAAAGAACACAGCAACTTAAATGCCATTCCCTGGGTTTTATGAAAAAGCAATATAGGAAAGTAAATTGGGCAAATATCAACAACAAAGAGCCCCTACTTTGAGTCAAACAATAAATGCAAATAGAACTACACCCGAGAAGAGAGGTAGGGGGGTGAACACTGTGGTCTGAGTATTTCTTCCTCAAAACGCTCACCAGCTAGTTTTAGGCAAGAATATTCTATCTTAAAAAAAAAAAATAATCGTCCATCAGTGAATCCTGTTCGCGCAGCTTCCCAGGTAGAATTAAAACGTAGTCCCAGAGGCACCAGGACATGAAAACTGAACCCTCTCGCCGCAGATAATCAGCACAGAAGAGCAGCTAACTTCTTAAATAACCACAATTAAATTTCACACACTCTCTTCTCCCTTCCTGGTTTTCAAACGTAGGGTTATTTATCAGAGAAGAAAAATTGGAGGCTGCGTCTTTAGAAGGCAGCCAGGCACTCCTAACCTAATTAGCGTTAGCCACCCCTGAAAATAAATCCCCTGAATCCTGCAGCTCAAGAGTCACTCCCCCCCCCCCCCCCCCCCCCCCCCCCCCCCCCCGCCCCATACTCCTCCATACACACCAGCACCTGGTCAGAGCTACCCTATTGTAGCACCCTTGCGCCCCCGACCTCCAGCAAATAGTACTGAGGGGTATTTGCCACCACCTTTCAGGAAATCAGGTAAAACACCACCACCACGAGGGCAGGGTATCTGTGTGTGTGTGTGTGTGTGTGTGTGTGTGTGTGTTGGGGGTGGGGGTGATGCGAGCGATTTGCTTTGTCTGTGTTTAAACTTCATGCCCACACCACCACAAAATACGGCCCCGGAAGCTGCCGAGCCCTGAAGCCTCCGTGCTCAAACAGAAGGCTCAAAGAAGAATGGAGATTTGCAGATCTGATAATGAGCCAGTTAATGACATAAATGATACCTCAAGAACCTCACTAAACCATCCAGGTCCTACAATTTAATCTGTAATAAATACTCCTGCATCATTGCGAGATGGCTGCTCATAATGGCAAATGAAATATGCTGGTATGATAGGTACAATAAATCTGGATTTTCCTATGGTTCCCTCAGGCTAGAACAATATGTAACCACAGTGCGCACTGTCAGGATGAGCAGATCTCAAAGCCATCATAAAATCTAAATGGGGACTAATTAGGAGGCCCTTCCCTTCCAGAGTTACTATTTCTATTGACATTTTCCATGCATGAGCCCCTCCATAACATCATAAGTCACCAAGATAAGAACTCCCTAGATTATAGGGAAAAAGCTTTAATGGAGAAGTTGAACTCAAAGGCGATGCATAAATTTTCCTTTTGATACTATGGGAAGTCTGTGTTCAGTACTTTCTTTACAAACTTTCAAGCCATGAGCAGGGTACTTTTTAATCCCTCTGTGCCCTTCCCTGTGGCCTGGCCGGTCCCAGCCTCTCTGCACCGGGAGCGTGAGTGTCAGGTGGTGCCCAGGGAGGATATTAAAACAGAGCGGGCCACTTGTAAAACTCATGGCACCGGGTGGAGAGAACTGGGACGTGCACTTGGCAAGTTGGCGTCTGATTCAGGGCCTTTTGGCTTGCAGGTTGGGATTTTCCTAAAGGTCACTGAAGATGAGGCTCTCCCAAGGCCCTTTCAATCAGGAATGGATCAGATTTCTTCAAACTGGCCCTTTCAATGCAGGGAAGTGAGTTAACTCTTTTCATAAGCCAGGATGCCACAGGTCCTTGGGAAAAGGTGGGGTGGGCCGCCTTAGTGCTGTGGGGGTGAGGACTTGGGGGGTCGGGAATGAGATCTCCAGGCACCCTGAGGTGGGAAGGTGAAGAAGAGAGACGGGGGCATTCGTGACAGATGAACCTTCTCTTTAGCTGTCTACCTAGGATATGACAAGTTACGTAAGTTTTCTGAGAAGCAAAATCCTCAATTAAAATGGGAACAAAAATAACTGATCCTATATGGATGTTGGAAAAGTGGAAATATGCATGTGGGTAATTTTTTAAAAAGCTATGGGTATTAATAGTTAGGAAATTTACTATTTCACTTAAAAGGGATAGAATTAGGAAAATACCATGAAGAGGGAATGTGCAACCCGGCATTCTCTTTCTCTTTGTTTTATACAAGACGAAAAGCCAAATATGGGGGGGGGGTGAGTTGTCATATGGTCCCATAAAGTGGGAGTCCTGTATTAAACTATTCTTAATTTAATTACTTGCAGGTGTTATCTGTCTTTCCTATTTGTCAAAGCGGTTTTTGGGTTACTGAATAAAAAGCTGAATAATGAGTACAGGGCCAAGTCCCCCCTCAGGTTAGCCCTCCAATTTCAGGAACGCTTATGTGTCCTCCGACATTTTGTATCCAGAGTGTGGGTCTGCAACCAAGGTCACCTGCACGTGTGCATTCAAAGTGAAAACATACAAATCTCTATCATGGGATGTAAAGTTGCCTGTATTACCTACTGATTTCACTGATGGTGGAATAAATGCGTGTCTGGTGTTGACTATCTTCTACTCAGTGCAACAGATCGAACCCTATCTGATAGACATCTGATGAATGGTTTTAACTGAAGAGACTTCCAGTCTGAGTTTAAGGTTAAACTGATGGTATCTTAGAAGAGAAATTATACAGTTTTGTGTGTATATCTATTTATTTTACATTTTTGTATAAACTTCTGCTTTGCATTCTTGCCTTCAGGTGGCGGAGGTGGAAGGAGGCGCTGAGCTTGTATTTGATTACTTTAATGGTTTGTTTTGGGGTACTGGGCTTCTATAATCTTTGGTGAACTCATTTCATTTGCTTGTCTTAGCTACCAAAATGCAGCTGGTAGCAGCTAATATTGAAAATTGTGACAGTATCCTCATTGTGTTTTATATTTTTATACATAATGGTACAGGTGCCTGTAAACATAAGGACACCAATATAATGAAGATAAAATATATTTCGAAGCCTATACAGCATTCAAACTTTGTAGTTTCTTGTGAAGTTAAAACATACACATTGAATTTAGAATACTTAAGGAATACAAGTTAGATTATGTTAGAACCTAACTTATAATTTTCCTTGGAAGACTATTTATCATCAGTTTACTGAAACACTCACCTTCTTTTTTCTCACATCCTATTACTAAAACAATGGTTGTAAAAACAGTATATACCCTGAATTCTGCACTGAAGCAACCACTTAAAAAGAAAAATGTAATGAGAAAAGTAATTGCATCATTGGACTTGTTTTTCCACTACACTCTTAGTTTAAGTAGTAAGAGAAAAACATTAACACTAATAATTTTCAAACTTCAAGTATGTTTCCTGGTCCTCAGTCAGGCTGTTTAGTGTTCAGGACCAGCTGTAGGGTCAGAAACGTTCTCTTACGAGAATTACACAGGAAAGGAGGCCGAAGATCTTGTGAACTGAGGTGTCCTGTTATAGCCCAGAATTTTGAATTGAAAATCATCCCAGAATTGAAAATGAACTCCCAGCTTCCCACACCCCTGTCTTCCCAGGGCTTCTGAAATACTGATTAGCTTATTCTGATTGACTCAGAGTTGATCTTAGATTTAGGTTTTTAGAGTTACAGGGTATTCACTTAATAAACATATATTTTATGTTTCTTCCTGTGTGAAACACTATTTTGGACGATACGGCATTGTCCAAAACAGGCAAAAACTCTGTCTTCGTGGATCTCATGCTCTACTGCAGGAAGGACAATAAATAAATCTACAGGTAAATTTGTAATATGTTGGGTGGTGATTAAGCTATGAGGACGAATGAAGAAGTGTTAGAGAAATAGGAAGTTGGGGTGCAGAAGACAGCACTGAAATTTTATATGGGGCAGTGAAGCAGTGCTTACCGAGAAAAGGAATTGGAGCAAACACCTGAAAAAGGTGAGGGAGCCAGCCCTACGGCTATTTGGAAGCAAAGCATTTCAAATAGAGGAAACAATGAGTGCAAATGTCCTGAGGTGGAGCCATGTTTGATGTCTTTAAAGAAAAGCTAGCTTAGTATAACTGGAGAGAAAGGGGCAAAGACAACAGCAGCACCTTTTGATAAGGTCAAAAAGGTAGCACCTGGCCAGCTGGTGTAGGGCCCCATGAGCCTTTGTAAGGATGTTGACCTTTATCTTGAGCAAGATGGGAAGCTCTGAACAGAGGAGTGGCAGGTTTGGATTTACACTTTTGGACTATCACTCTGACCTCTGTATTGAAATCAGCCTGGGGTAGATGGGAAGGGGAGGGTGGGCAGGCCAAGTAGAAGCAGCGAGCCCAGCAAGGACGCTACTGTAGTAATCCCGGGAGAAAGGAGCAAGGTAGGAGCAGGGCAAGGGCATACAACTTGAAGTGCTCACATTTTGCGTGTATTTTGAAGGCACCGTGTATAGAATCTGCCAAAGAATCGGATGTGCATGTGAGTGAAAGAAAAGGAAGGAAAGGAAAGAAAGAAAAGGAAGGATTAAATACCCTTTAAAACTTCTAGTTTATAACAAACAGTGACCCCTTTTATTTTGTTATGATATGTTATCCTTTCATTCAACAGACTCAGGAGATGCTGATTGAATATCTACCATGTGCCAGGTTCAGTGCTGGGACTATAATGGTGAAAAGGCAGGCAAACTGCCTTATCTCTTGGAGCTTACATTTAATTGGGGGAGGGCGGTGAAAGAGGAGGAGGAGGAGGGGAAGAAGAGGAAGAAGAGGAGATTAAAAAGTAACTAAAAAATAGAGAATATTGTAGTATTTTCTGTGGTATTATTAGCAATGTTGACATGCTTAAGAGAAACACACACAGTCATCAATAACCTTTATGATCGCTATTTTGGCCATGACCTGTAAAAAGAATATTGCTTCCAAAATTCTGGCTCACACCTAAGTTAACTTTTTTTTTTTTTTTTAACTGAATGTGTGGCACTGAATATTGATAAAATCAGGACTCCAGACCCACAGAGAGATGGAAAAATAAAAAAGAGTCAAAAACTAATGTGAAATATCTACTGGACATGCAAAAACAGTACCCCAAATCTAAGAAGAGGTAGAAAAAAAAAGCATGCTTGTATTGCAGTAATAAAAAAACCATTAAGTTTTTGGTTTAGTCTTCATTTGAAGGTAAGGAAAAATGATTTACTGCTAATTATAAAGATGGAAACTCTCAAAAATGAAAGTTTTGCTTTTTTTTTTTGTTTTTTAATTAAAAGTGTGTGTTGCCCAACTGGGTAATTCAGACGACAGAATTCATTTTGGAGGTTTGGATTATTTGCTTAGCCTAAATTCGTTAGATGATTGCTTCACAACTTCTTTGGATGATCTTATTTATTCTCATAATTGTGGCTACCATACACATAACATTGAAGTCTCTATATTTAGTCCTGAGAATCCACTGAGCTTCTGGCTCATGTACCTACGTGTTGGCTGAACATACTTACCAGGATGACACAGAGGTACTTCAAAGTCTATGTGTCATCTCACTGCCCCTTCTCTATCCTTCCAAACTGATTTAGATTTTACATTTGAATCTTCTCTCGTCCAGTCGTCACGAATGGAACGACCAATTGCCAAACTGGACACATGAGAGCCACACGCCTCTCCTCTCCCTTCTTTGTCATTTATGCACGAACGGTACTAAACTTTTACTGATGCATTTGAGTCAGCATAGACTGGGTTATGCTGCGGTAATGGATGATAGCATCCATAGCATCCAATCTCAGTGGCTTCACTGGGATTTTCTTATTCTCCCAAAGTCTTCTGCATTAGCCTCCTTGAGAAGATTCAGCCTTCCACACACCTTTGCTCTTATAAGATCACTGTCTATACGTGTACTTCCATGAGCATTATGGCAGAGTGCTGAACAACGGTGGGTCACACAGAGGCTTTTCCGTAGCTTGGTCCAGAAGTGGCATATGTCCTTCCAATCTGCAACCTATTGGCCTGAACTAATCACACGGCACCACCCCACAACAAGGGGCCCAAGAACTGCAGTTTTGCATATGCCTCAAAGGGCAGGTGAACATGTTTGCCCTACCTTCTGAACCTGTCTTAATAGTTTTCCCTCTGCTTACAGTACTTCAGTATCTCCCATTATTTGCCGGATGCAATCTGTTACCCACAGTTTTCTACCTACTGCTCTTGTGCACCCAACCCTCCACCTAGTGACGTGGCTCATGCAGATGTGAATTTGCCTGACATGCTCATCCCTCTTCTGTTCCTACCTAACATGCAGTGATCCTCGGGCTGGAATCGGGCCTCATTTTCTCCAGAAGGCATCGTTGATCCTCAGGGTAAGCCACCCACCATCTTTCATGCCCCCAGAGTTCTTGGCACTTAACACATTATTGCATCAAATTATTTTTTATATAGCTGTCGAACTCCATACCCTGGATGATTAAGTTCCTCGAAGGCAGCTACACGTGTTCTCACCTTTATATGCTTAGCACTCACTGTAGTGCCTGACAGGCCGTAGACTTTTATAAATGTTTGTTGGATTAAACTATTGTTTATCGGGGCACCTGGGTGGCTTAGTCAATTAAGCGTCTGACTTCAGCTCAAGTCATGATCTAGGGGTTCATGAGTTTGAGCCCTGTGTCAGGCTCTGTGCTGACAGCTCAGAGCCTGGAGTCTGCTTTGGATTCTGTGTCTCCCTCTCTGTCTCTGCCCCTCCCCCACTTGCACTCTGTCTCTCTCTCTCTCAAAAATAAACATTAAAAAAATTTAAAAAAACTATTATTTATATCTTACTACTTAATTTGGAATCTGAGTATCGTATCTAATATTTTGAAATGCTACAAAAAACAATAACAGACATAATAGAATTTGTGTGGCTTAGCTAAGAGAAAGGGGCTTGGTTTTCCCACTAATTGAACCACACCAGGTGAATGTTAGCTACTTTCATTCTTTTTTTTTGCAATAGTATCTGGACTGAAATCTAGCCTTGGGGGAGGTATAGTGCCAGAATCCCAGTTCACTCTATTTCATTAACCTTCCCTTTGAAAACATGTAGGTGGTATCTTTTCATAGTAGTGTGTTTTAGAAAAGAATTTCTGAGCTACAGATTGCTGGCTCAGAAACTATTGCATCATGCTTTTAGTCTAGATTTGGAAATCTAGAAACAGTATATGAAAAAGCAAGTGAACTCATAGTAAAACCTACCCAAGTATATGCCAATGATACATTCTTATGCAAAACAGGTTATCAAAATTAAAAATCAACCAAATAAAGACTGGTGGACCCCATAGGTTAAGGTCATCTTCTATGTGTTCATAAAATATTGGTATATTTGACTGATTCAAGTTTTTGTTTTTTGGTTTTTTGATCCAAGTATTTGTGAAACAAATATCTATTAACTGGGAAATTGTGTATGTGATAGAGATATTCAAATATATTAATAATTTGTAAAATAAATATAGATGGATAAATTTATTTTGAGGGTGCCTCACTTCCCTAATTGATACAAGGAGGTGGTTGGAATAGATGATACATGTGACTTAATTATATCTTAGGAATCTGTGAATAGGGTTACATAGGCATAAGGGTACAATATAATGGATTGGACAAAATGGATTTGGGAAAATTAATAAAGAATTTCACGAAATTTAGAAAATATATTCACCAAAGATTAGAAGACCTAGGTTCAAAATAATAATAATGATAGCTAATTTGATAGCTAATTATTGAAATGCAATAATATGACTATATTGTAGTCATCAGTCTCCGTATTTTAAATGCATTATTTTGTTGAACCTGTACAACAACACCGTCAAGTGGGTACTGGTTGTATCCCCATTTCAGAGATGAGACACCGAGTCTCAGAGAAATTAAGTAATTTATCCAGGGTCACAAAGCTAGCAAGCGAAGTACCTAATTTGAAAGTCGGCAGTCTGCCACCAGCACCCATGCTCTTAACAAACATAATATTCTGTCTTCTACTGAGTGTAGGGCTTCTTTTCCTTCTGAATGCCAAACAATGCTTATTGATTTTTCTCTCAAGTCATCTCATGCTATTGAATTATAAATATAATTATTTATTTATAATATATAGTAATATAATATATATTATATATTATAAATATATTAATATATTAAATATATTAAATATATATAAATTAATATTAAATATTAAATATATTAATATATTTATTATATATTGATTAAATATAATAATTAAATATATTAATATATGTATTATATATTAAATATAATAAATATATATTAAATATATATTATATAAATATTATTTAGTTATAATATATAATAATATAATATATATTATATATTATACATATAATTATATTTATAATTCAATAGCATGAGAACCACTTTCAATTTTGTGATAAAATGCCTAGTTGATATCCTATACTCAAAGAAAAAAAAGGCATTGACCACATCAAAAGTGTGTAGGAATTAGCACTGAACTCTAAATTACTTTTGCTCGAGGGCCTTTTTTTCTGGGGATGAAGTTTTTGTTCTCCATTTGGGTCAAATGTATGTTATTTCAGTTGTAAGTTATTATTATTAGTTTTTTCTTTAGATGGCCTATAGTATCTTATCCTAATGACAGCCATCAGGCCCTCTGAATATGGCCCTTCTGGTGATTAATCTTTGGGGTGTCTAAGGTCGTCCTGATAGAAAGTTTAATACTTTAAAATGCAAATCTGGTCATCTGGGATGTCCCAGTAGATAATCATCACTTCTCAAAATTAATGACTCACATGGAATGTTTTTCTTTTTTACAAAGTACTACATTTCTCCTCTCTCCAGCTTTATGGTTAGGATTGGTTGTATGTCTTTTGAAAAAAAAAATATATATACATATATATATACATATAATGCATATATATTGCATACGCATATTGACTTCCAGCAAAGATAATATAAATACAAGCTTTCAAAATCTGCTACTTATAACAATCCTCCAAAGTCATTTCCTGAGAAGAAAGATGGGAGTTGGTTTCCTAGCAAGAAGGTTAGGTAATGCTTCTTTAGCAAACAGTGACAAATTTTTAATGGCTTAATGCAACAGTGATTTATTTTTCAAATGCACCATAATCTAACTTAGCTTTTTGTCTATAACTGGTAGTAGAGTGGGGAGACTCTGCTCAGTGACTGAGACAGACATGTTTCATCCTAATATATGCTTCAACAAATACCATGTAAAGGAAAAGAACATGTGAATGGTGCACAGGCTCTCAAAACTTCTACTTGAAGATAACATACATCACTTCCTTGTTCAATTCATGTCAAAGAGGTCACTTGGAGAAGCTTCCAAAGAAGCAGTTTAAAAATAAGTACAATTTTACCACAGTACTGAACGAAAGGAACTGGAAATATTTGGTGAACAGATGCCATCACTACCACAGCCCTGGTGGAGTTTAATCTACAGTTTCTGGTCCAGTCAAAAAAAAAAATCTTAATACACAAGTGCCAAGACAAATGTACAGACCCACCCCCAGCCCAAAACAAAATATGATCTAAGCAAAAATTCTGTGAAACAAAGGAGAAAAAAAAAATGACAAAGAAAGAAGCAGGAAAAAGTAGAAAGCAAAAAGATACCAGAAATAAAACCAAACACATTAGCTTGCAAAACAATTTTTAAATTTTTTTTAAGCTAAGAGAAAAGATTATCATCAGGCTGGATTTAACTATATATATATATATTTATATATAATTTGTAAATTATATATATAATAATATATATCATATAAATTATATATATAATTTGTAAATTATATATATATTACATATATATAATTTGTAATTTGTATAGTTAACTATATATATATTATAGATATTAAAATAGGTATATATATGCTATTATAAGTTACACACTGAAAATAAGAATATAGTTTCATACAAATGCCTAGAAAAATATACAATACAAAAATATTAACAAATGATGTAATCCAATAATGCTATATTTTATTAGACAAAGTAAAATTTAAGGCAGAAAAAATTACCAGAGATAAATAAAAAGATAAATACTTTCTAATGATAAACACTTTAACTCACTAAGAGATAACTTATATGAATTTAGTAACAAACTATATCCAGCAAATAAATGATAAACTATAATAAAAAATGACATATTACCAAGTTTTAACTCTTCTCTCTCAGTTATTGATACATTCAATAGACAAAAAATTAGTAAGGATAAAGAAAATTTGAATAGCATAGCAAGTAAGTTCAACCTATGCAGAACACTACATTTCAACAACTGGAGGATGCACATGCTTTTCAAGCTCATACTGAATATTAGTAGCAACTGACCATTTACTCTGTCATAAAACAAATCTCAGTAAATTTTAAAACACTATTATCATTCAAACTTCATGATCACAGGGCAAATAAGTGATAAATAATAACAAAAAATTAACATGTAAAAACTAAATAATTAAAGATTTTAAATTTTATTGTTTCCAAATAATTTATGGATCAAAAAGAAACTATAAGGGAAATTAGAAAATAATTAGAACTGAATAATATGGTAACCTTGATATTATCACTTCTTTTGTGCCATTAAGGAGGATTAGAGGGCCAAATATTGAATTAAATACTTATATAAGGACAAAAGAAAGGTTGAAAGCAATCAGTTTAGTATCTAACTTTAGAAATTAGTAAAGGAAAACTGTAAAGAGCAAAAGAAGGAAAGAAGGAAATCATAGTGACAGTAGGATACGACAGAACAGTAAAATAGAGAAGTTCAATATAGTACAAATTAAGTTCTTTGGGAAAAATATAAAATTATTAAACATTGATAAAGATTGATAAAAAAGACATAAAAAATTTAAGGAAAATTTTGACAAAATTGCAGATGTGGCAGACATTAAAATATAACAAGATAATATTATGATCAATATTATGCAAATAAATTTTAAAGTTTAGATAAAATGGACAAATTCTCTAAAAGATATAACTAAACAGAACTTATGTAATAAGTTCTACAACTTTAAATAATCAATAGTCCATCATCTTTCCCCAAAAGAATAAAAAAAATCCCAGACAACTTATAATTGAGGTTTTATACATACTCAAGAAACAGATTATTAAAATCTAACAAAACATCCTCCAGAGAATAGAAAAAGTAGAGCCACTCTAAAATCCACTTTATAAGGCTAATATAACTTGACACAAAACCAAACAAGAAAAATAAAAGAAAATTATTAGGCAATACAATTTATGAACATAGACTATGTTATGTTAACAAAATATTAGCAAAACAAATTCAGCAGTCCATGAAAAACATAATACACCATGGCCAAATGGGTTTTCTCAGGAATACTTGACTTGTTTAATGTTAGAAAAACTATAAATGAGGTAAACCAAATTATATAAATAAGTCAAGAAAAATTATTACCTGTATACAAAAACAGTATTTCATATAATTCAGTACTGATTCATGGTATTAAATATTGTTTAGAACATTAGGTATATGTGGGAATATTATAGTACCTATAGAAAACTTTACAGCAAATATAATTGATAATAAAACTGTAATTCCTCTGGATAGTTCAGTCAGTTAAGTATCCAACTCTTGATTTCAGCTCAGGTCATGATCTCATGTTTTGGTTCAGGAGATTGATCCCCATATTGGGCTCAGCACTGACAGTGCAGAGCCTGCTTGGGATTCTCTCTCTCCCCCTGTCTGACCTTCCTCTGTTTATATGCCTACGACGTGTGCTTTCTCTCTCTCAAAATAAATAAATAAACATAAAAAAAAAAAAAAAGGAAAAACAACCTTTATACCAAGAAGAGGAAAATAATGCCTCCTATCACCATTTATTTTCAGTACTTTCCTGGATGTTCTAGCCAGTGTAATAATAGAATAATAAGAAATAAGATTTAAAGGAATGGTAAATTAAAACTTATATATATGTAATATGGCTGTTGAAATAGAAAATTGAAAGGGGAGCCTTGGGCGGCTCAGTCAGTTAAGCTTCTGACTCTTGATTTTGGCTCAGGTCATGATCTCACAGTTCATGAGATTGAGCCTTGGTTTGGGGTCTACACTGGCAGCATGGATCCTATTTGGGATTCTCTCTCTCCTTCTTTTTCTCTTCCTCTCCCCCCCCTGTCACATGAGCTCTCTTTCTCCCAAAAGTAAATAAATAAATTAAAAAAAAAAGAAAATCAAAAGAAATGTAGAGATGACTAGGATTATTGAGAGCTTAGCAAATTTAATGAATTCAAGATGAAAACCAATTGTACTTTTATATATCAGTAGCCACCATTAATAAAAGCAACATAATTTGAAACATTTATTATATACACAAAATAGTAAAGTATCTAGGAACAAATAGAGTAAAGATGTGCAAACTGTTATGAAGACCGTTATAAAAATACAGCGAAAGACATGAAAGTAAACCAATAAATGAAAAGATATACCATGTTCATGGATTGAGTGATTCAATATCTTAAAGATGTATCAATTGTCCATAAATTGATTTATAGATACAATGCACTTGTAGTCAAAATATATGAGTTTGTGTGTGTGTGTGTGTGTGTGTATGTGTCCAGGCTGACAAGTTGAACTTAAAGTTTAGTGGAGGAGCAAAGAGCCAAGAAGAGTCAGGACACTTTGAAGGAATATATTAGTGTGAAAAAACTTTCTAAGGTTATTAGAATAGTGAGGCTTTGTATTTTAATATACAAAGTACCAATGGAACAGAATAGGGGTCTAAAATAAGATCCCTACATATGTGTAGAATCTTACTGTATGACAGAACTGGCAATGGGTTAATAAATGGGTTAATAAACAGCACAGTGAAAATTTTTATCTCTGTATTAAAAATATTAGACTGAATTCCTATTTAATACCATACAGAAATCAATACCAGATAAATTAAAATTTTAAACATGAAATAAAAACTTTGAAACTTAAAAAATATATTCTTATATTTGAATATCTTTATAATATTGAGTTAGGGAAATATTTCTTAAATAAAATTCCAAAAGCATAATGCATAAGTGAAAAAGTCTGTCAGATTAGGAACTTTTGTTAATCAAAGAAAACAGATAAATTTAAAAGATAAGCCATCTGATATTTTGCAACACATATATTGGTTAATGCCTAGAATATGCATGCACGCATACTTGTGTAGAATTTATGTATGCATAATTTTCTGTAAATCAACACAAAAAAGATAAAGAGCTGAGAAAATAAAAACAGGTGAACGATAATTAAGCAAAAGAAAAACACAATTTTTAATGAACACATGTAAAGACTCTCAATATTAGTCACCAGAGAAATGCAAATTAAAACCACAATGGAATATCATTTAGTACATGTCAGATTTGCAAAATTAAAAAATCAGACAATTAAAAATGTTGGAGAGGAAGTAGAGCAATAAGAACTCTTACACACTGCTGGTGGAAATGTAAATGGTTCCAACTACTTAGGAAAATTATTGAACATCTGTTAAGGTTGAAAATCTACATACTTAATGACTGAGTGGCTGAGCAATTCCATTTCTAGGGATATACCCTAGAGAAAATCTTGCACATATGTACACTGAAATATGTACAAAAGTTTTCATAATGGCTTGGTTTAAAATAACAGAAAATTTGGAAATAATCTAATTGCTCATTGACAAATTCAACAATAGCATAATACACGACAATGCTAAACAGAAGTAAAAAATAAACGAACCTTAGGTATATGCATCCTCATAAATAATATGCATGGGTATACTATGATTGGAAGTGCAAGAAAATGCAGGAAATACATATAACACTTATGTAAAGTTCACAAACTGTCAAAATGGAACAACGGAGGCATCTCTCTTATTATCGGTAATTTCAGCTAAATTTCTTTTACTTGTGCTGCAAGGAGCCGTAATAGCTTGGTGAAAGTGTGAGGGAAGGGAGGGAGATGAAAAGAGATATCTGGAGGGCTTTCAGAACTTTGGGTAGGGTGGTGCCATGAGTCAGGGAGATGCTACAAGGTGGTAGATGTAGCTTTGTAAATGCTCAAAGGCTGGCAAGAGAGACAACCCAACAAAGTCAGAGGCAACAACGGGAGGCCTGAGAAAGGAAAGATGCTGAATGCAAAAATGGTATGTCTCTGAAGCCTGACTTGCCCCACTTCATAATTTTCCTACATCAAATACATCCCACCTCTACTGTTATTGTGTGAGGGCAGAGGGTGGGGGGAGCAGTAGGAATAGAATGGCAATTCAAGGTTTTGTGAGGGTCTGGCTTTTGATCTTGATCCTTGTGTTAGCAGAAGCGCATCTGTAAGAACAGGAAGTGATCCTTCCAGTATAACTGGCAGCGACAAAGTCTTCAATCAAATCCTGCTCTAGTTTAAAAGAAGCATAACTGACAGGAGAAACAGAGTTTGGAGAGAGTCCAGAAGCAATCAACAAAAAATGATGAAATGACTGAAAAATAGGACCTCTGAGGAAAGATTCAAGGAACTGGGCTTTTTAGTCAAGAGAAGAGGAAGCCCTAAGGAATATGAATGGTTATTGTAAGGGTGATGGAGACCAGCTGTTCTTCCGGATCACAAAGGATCAAACTGCAGGAGGTGAGCAAAAACTGTTGCAAGAGGGATTGATGCTAATTAGAAGGAGGAGCTTCGCAACACATCAGAAAGTTAAATTTTATCTTCAGTTATTCGTTAAAACCACCTGCTCTGGAAGGCTTTGGAATTAGTTGGCATAGTTTGAAGATACGATGAATTCTGTAGGTCCTCCACCACTTATCTGTTTGTATTCTCAATTTCCACGCTTAATTACAAGTTTTGATTCCTAATAGTTCCAGGTGGTAATTGGACACCGTGTCACATTCTTAGCCCATATTTAGCACAATTGAAAGGAAGCAGGGTTTGAATCTTATATAGGTCTTTTCTCAATCTCAAAAAAATAATCTGTTTTCATGAAAGTTAAATAGGACCTGAAATTAAAGACAATTGTGACTTTAATAGAATTTTTTTTTTTTGTATAATGTTGAATACAAAATGATAAAATGCTGCTTTTGTTTGGAACCAACATAGAATTTTCCTTGGAAAAGCACAATGTAAAAATCTTGGAAAAGCATACCTTTTTCCTGGTTTAAGATTTGTTTAAAAAAATCCAACATGGAAACATCTTATTCCAAGCAGGTCGTATCTGGTATTTTGGCATTTCCTATGTCAGAAACACAGCATTTATTGTTTTCCTCTGTGGATTAGAGTGAAGAATCTTAATCACAGCTTTATACAGAGTATTCTTGGAATATTATTAGAGTGATTTGCATATACATCTTGGACACCGATGGGATACTCTGGTCTATTTCTGATATCTTGATATATGTCCCACGTCCCATGTTGGGTCATTGCAAATCCCCTACATACTTGAGTTGAGACGCTGCTTAGAGGAAATCTCTTAGGGTTCATGAGAGAACACTACAGTCAAAGATGTACTGTTGGTCTTCTGTCTTTACAGGACTGGCAGTTTGATCATCGATGTGTTCTCAGGAGTGGACTTGTAAAAACAGGAAGTGATCCTTCTAGTAAATTTGACAGTGGCAAGGTCTTTAATCACACACAGTAAAAGCATAATAAGAGGGTAACATACTTCTAAGTATGTAAGTGGCTTTGCCCTAGAAGCAACTTAACCACCACCCGTATATTTTTTGCAGGTACCATACAAAGATTTCCACTCTTTTTTTTTTTTTTTTTTATGATATCAAGAAATACTATCATGCTCTGGGTCCCAAATCCATTCTTTCTGACTTACCTAACTATTGGTGTACACCTTTTAGGATCCATGTATAGGTTCTTTCTTTCTTTTTTTTTTTTTTTTCCTGAAGTGACCAGGACTTCTAGTTCTCTTTGCAAAATTGTTGCAATCAAGGGCCAGCTCTAGCTTCTCCATTACTCAGCCCCCAGGTCCTACAGACCTCAGCCAAGAAAAGAATCCCCATCACACCATCCTTTGCTTTGTTTTGCCATCTGGGGAAATGCCTTAGACAAGAGCTCAGATGGGGTAAAGCAAGTTTACCCACTTCAGCCAATTTCCTTTGTAGAGACGGTCAAACGTCTATGTTATTCTTTTCAAAATGGCACTGTGATCTGTGGCTTGACTTGAGCTACCATTGTCATATATGAGACTGGGAAGACTTTGATCAAGGGCGATATTTGTGTTCAGGTAGGTGGAAAGATAGTGACTCTGGATGCAGCTGAAGGCGCAGTCAGGATCCAGCAATTTCAGAGAAGGGGCTGCCAAGGCCTTAATAGGTTTTGTCATGGCCTTACTCATGTGTTACTGGGAGACCCAGTATAAATTAAGGATCAAGCGTAGTGCTAAACTGAATGAAACTGGAAAAAATGTTATTATAAGTATCAGATGAGATAATGTTTGGAAAGCACATGCTGCAGTAAGCACTTATTTATTTGTCTATTATTATTGTTATTACTATAATAATTATAATAACAAATAAATATATATATAATAAATAAATATAAATAATAAATATAAAAATTATAATTTTTACCAGACATCCACTAGATGATCCAGTAAGCTTGTTTTGAATATACAAAGTGTTTTATTTTTAGAGATTCTTGAAGGTCCTGAAAGGTATCAGAGATACCAAAGGGTGGACAGGAATAGCCAGGCAGTTTGGCTAGGATATTATAACGCTTAGAGAAATCTTTCTCTCTGCGGCATGAGTTAACCCAATGGATAAAGGGCCAGCATCCTCATAATCTCTTACATATTTTTGAAAAACGACACTTATTAAACTGAGGGAGAGCAGAATATATTCTCCCAAGAAAATCTATTAGGGTTTAGGATCCACGAACTTCAAACAGTGGTTCAAAGTTAATAGTAGAGACTCTAAGCAGTAAACCTATTCTTGAAGTTCCAAGTTAGAAAGACCAAATTAAAGATAGAAGGGAAACCATTAATAATAGATTTAAATTAAAACAGGAAAGTCTTATATAACATAATATTTCTCTACTTTGCGACGTGATCTTGATTTAGGTGACATGCTACAACGTGAGAAGGCTTGATACTTAATCACGCCTCACCTTGTATAGACTCGGGGAAGGTGCTAGACTATCCCAAAGTTTTCAAGGACCTGTAGGTAAAATCATAGCTACTATTTAATGAGTATTTACCTCATGTCAGCTTTCCTGTGTGCATTATTTAATTTAATCTTAACATCATTTAAGATAGGAGTTATTACCCATACAGATGGGAAAAAAAGTCATGGCTCAGAAAGATGAATTCCTTTGCTCAATCTCATTCAGCTGATAAAGCAGGGAGCAGGACTTAGGATTTAATTTTTTGTCTGTCTGAGTTCAGGCCAGTGCTCTTTTTTCCATGATCTGCTAAGAATTGATACGGAAAGTTCATTTCTGGGGGATTCTGGCCTTATGAAGTACTGGATGTGGATTCCTCCAATGAAATAGCCCCTCAGACTGCAAGACTTTCATGCTATATGGAAGGAAACCTAGATACTGAGGTTTAACCAATATCCTTTCTGAAGTCCCCACAGAGTACTTAAGGTGTGCTGGCATTAGGAGCTAGACAGGATTCCTCTCACAATCGCGGATTCAGAGATATCCTTATATTTTCCTCCATGGCTGTGAGGCATTCAGCCTTTCTCAAATAGACTATAGTTTTCACTATGTATATATATATATATATATATATATATATATATATATATATATGTGTGTGTGTGTGTGTGTGTGTGTGTGTGTGTGTGTGTGTGTATGCATATATCAACATTATCTAGGAAGAGAGTAAAAAGTAATTCAGAGAATTAACTAAACATTTACTGACATCTACATTATCAGTTAATTTAATAGAAGACCCTTATCTCCAAGTAGAGAACTTAAGGCACTACAATCCCACTTTAGAAGCTCAAAGTCTGAAATGATAAGGTATTTTTATAAAAGAGCATAAAGATGAGGAGGTGGTTTGAATAAATACAAGAATTGGAAACGTGGATGCTTCTGGGACCTAAGGGACTGGACCACATGCTACTTGCCAAATTACTGTATTAGTTGTACACATCCTTCAATGAGATTATTTAGTAATAACTGTAAACTGACATCCAGACCCTAAGGATAACAATGAGAGATAAAGGAGCTCAATCTTCAGGCAAAAGTTAGCTTTGCATGGGAATAGAGACAGTGGCAAATGCCAATATGCAGAGAAATTCAACAATTTGGAAACAAATTGAGGCATTTGTCTTTTCCTTTAAATGATGACTTCGAAAGAGAAGTGCTAAGGTAGCATTATTATAGCTATTAATGAAATAAACTCTTTATAGCAGAGAGGGCAGACCAGGGGCTTGGGCCAAATCCCACCCTTGGCCTCATTTTGTATGCTTCCTACTAAGAATGGTTTCTGCATTTTTATAGACACACACACACACACACACACACGCACACACACACAGGAAGAATATATGGCAGAGACTATATGTAGCCCAGAAAGCCTAAAATAGGTACTTCCTTACCCTTTGCAGGAAAATGTGCTGACATCCACTTTACAAGATATAAATATACTACATTTTGAAAAAAAAATATATTTTTTTTATTAGCTACTTCTTGAGAAGTCTCATCTTTTTATTTGATGCATTTTATAAACCTTTTATGGAGAATTGTGATGTAAAAAAGTTCAGTTAAGGGGCTCTTGGGTGGCTCAGTCGGTTAAGCATATGACTCTTGGTTTTGGCCCAGGTGTCCTGGGATGGAGTGCAGCATTTGGCTTTGTGCTGAGTGTGGAGCCTGCTTGGGAGGCTCTCTCTCTCTGTCTGTCTCTCTGTCTCTCTCTCTCCCTCTATCCCGCTTGTGCACTCTCTCTAAAAATAAATAAAATGAAAAAACATAGTTCAGTAAAATAAATCAGGATGTGGAAAGGTAAAAAGTAAAAAAATTAAATACACCTACCACCTTCCATATACTTTTGTGTTAAGTCTTATATTTACATATACACGCAAACCTTATTAGAATTGAATTAGTATACTTCTTATTTGTCAATGATGCTGATTTTATGCTTCAAATGTGATTAGACTCTGCCAAGCATTTGAAGACTTTCCATGATATTGAAGAGAAATAGAAAAACATAGAAAAGTTTAAAAATAGGAGACAAATTCTATTTTAAATGGGCCATTGGGGGGACGATTGAAGAGACTCCCATTATTTTCCTTGATTCGAGGGTGTTTTTTTTTCTTTTTATGTTTGTGATTCTAACATAGATTCTTTAAAAAAGAGACATCATAGTAATTATTTGTATAGAACATTGGCTAACTGTATTAGTCAAGATAGGCTGAATTAAGGCAAATCTCAGGGACTTTGCAGAACAAAAGTTGTTTCTAACTCTTGTTACTCATTCTAGAAAGGCTGGCAAGGGCAATGGGGGCGCTCTGCTCTGCAGAATCACCCAGGTACCCCATCCCTGCAGTCTCCGACATCAAGGTCAGTGTTACCACTGACCAAGGCAGGGGAAGAGAGGAGGACAAAAGAATTTTGAAAGGACTTTTTGCTGTCTCCACCTACAAGTGACCTAGTTGATTTTCCAGAATTCGTACATTGCCCTGACTAACTACAAAGCTGTTGGCAAATAGTGTTTCTTGTGTCCTGAGAGGAGGAATATGAAATGCGGTTTAATGCACATTTCCTCTGCCATAGTACCGAACATTTTAAGAGAATGATGTGTGCCATCTACATGATTTTTATGTAACATGGGCTTTCTGGAAGAAAAGAAACATTTTTCAAAATTCAAAGCTTGTTTTACTTGCTTAGTACCAATTCAATTCAAGTACATTTATTGTCTGTTTTGTCAAATCATGTGGAGGTCTCGCACCAGTAGATTTCATTTTAGTATTATTTTTAATTAAAAATTTTTTTAAAATCATTTATTGATTTATTTCGAGAGAGAGACAGACTGCGACTGGGGGAGGAACAGAGAGAGAGAGGGAGATATATAATATGAAACAGGCTCCAGGCTCCGAACTGTCAGCAGAGAGCCTGACGTGGGGCTCATACCTACAAATCCACAAACCGTGAGATCATGGCCTGAGATGAAGTCGGACGTCCAACCGACTGAGCCACTCAGGTGCCCCTCATTACTATTTTTTTTAATTTTTATTTATTTTTGAGAGACAGAGAGACAGCATGAGTGGGGGAAGGGCAGAGAGAGAGACACACACACAGAATCCAGAGAAGGCTCCAGGCTCTGAGCTGTCAGCACAGAGCCTGACAGGAGGTTCCAACTCATGAACCATGAGATCATGACCTGAGCTGAAGTCAGAGGCTTTACCGACTCAGCCACCCAAGTGCCCAAACACAACAGTATAATTTAACCCAGAAATAGGATATTGGGGGAAAGGAAAGTTAATAGTTTGAGAAGCATCACATTCTGGGTTCCTCACACAGATTGTCATAATGTTGGCCACTGTCCCAAAGAATCATCTCCCAGAATGTTGCCAGAAACAGTCTTGCTCTGTAGATCATTCTAGAAAAAATATCAAAAATTTAAAATTTTTGTGTGTGTTTTTCCTGCCCCCATTTGCACCATTTCTTTTCCTTTCAGCACACCATTGAGTGCTCAAATGCAGAGTTACCCTTGCAGCCTTTGGTTACCCAGAATGTGCCACCCAGGTCAATCTTCTCCAGCAATAAGGCCATGAGACTTCCCATTTTCTATCTTGCCCAAAGCAAACATAAGAACTTCTTACCTATTCTAAAAGATGCTTCCTGGAAATACTAGCAAATTTGACATGTTAATTTTAGTTGGTATTAACATCTCAATATTTTATCCCTTTTCAGAAGTATGTGCATTTAAAAACTGGAATCTTATAAAAGAATGCCTCCTGTCCAAAGTTAACGATCTTTAATGATGGGTTATCAGGAATCATCTCACGGTACAGTCATAGAATAGCCATTAGACAGAAAGTCTTTCCGTGATGTCTGCCAAAATTTTATTTATTTTTACAGTTTTGCCTTTATTATTTTGGCTGAATATATTAGTGTCATTCATTCATTTGTTCCAATAGTTAGCCTTTTATTCATCAAATATTTATGTTTTGTGTACTCTCCAATGGGCACTGTACTGGTAGCTGGAAAGGTAATAGTATATGGTTACTGTTTTCAGGTAAGTTTTGCTTAGAAATGAGAGACTGAAATGTAAAGATATTGTCATTTAAAAAGTCATCTTTGTTGGGGCACCTGGGTGGCTCAGTCGGTTAAGCTTCTGACTTTGGCTCAGGTCATGATCTCTCAGTTTGTGAGTTCAAGCCCCGCATTGAGCTTTGTGCTGAGAGCTCAGAGCCCGAAGCTTGCTTCAGATTCTGTGTCTCCCTCTCTCTCTCTGCCCCTCTCCTACTCATGCTCTCTCTCTCTCTGTCTCTCTCAAAGATAAATAAACATTAAAAAAACTTTATGAAAATTAAAAAATTAAAAAGTCACATTTGTTGAGGTATAATTTATATACAATAAAATGTACTCGTTTTAAACATGTAATAGTTTGATGAATTTTGACAAATTTATACATCCATGTAACTACCACTACTGACATGATACAGAATATTTCTATTGCCTTGAAAAGTGCCATAGTTACTCCCAGCAATGCTGATCCTGCACTCCCAGCAACCACTGATTTGCTTTCTGTCTCTAGAGATTAATTTTGCTGTTCTAGTGTTTCAAATGAATGAATCATGCAGTAGGTTCTCTTTGGTGTCCTACTCTTCTTTCTGCTCAGCATAATGTTTTTGAGATTCATCTATGTTGTGCGTCTCAATAGTTTATTCCATTTTATCACTCAGTACTATTTCACCATGGGATATGACACAGTTTGGGGATCTGTTTATCTCTTGATGGACACTTGAATTGTTTCCAGTTTTAGACTCTAATGAATAAAGATCATGTGAATATTTATTTACCAGACATTATGTAGATAAGTCTTAGTTCCTCTTTGGCGTAAAACTGCTGCATCATGGTAAATGTATACTTAACTTGAAAGAAACTGCCGGTATCCCGTTGTGTGTATGTATGTATACAACATCTTCTTTATCCATTCATCTATGAATGAACACTTAGTTTCATTGTCTCCCATGTCTTGGCTCTTATAAATGATGCTGGAGCAAACATAGGGCGCGTATATCTTTTTGAATCAGTGTTTTTGTTTTATTTGGGTAAATACTCCGCAGTGGAATTATTGGATCATATGTTGTTTGCAACAACATGGATGGACCTAGAGGCTATTATGCTCGGTGAAATAAGTCAAACTGAGAAAGACAAATACATGATTTCATTCATGTATGGAATCTAAAAAAAAACACAACAAATGAATAAACAAACAAAAAAGAGAATCACACCTCTAACTGCAGAGAACAAACTGGTAGTTGCCAGAGGAAAGGAAGTGGGGGTGGACAAAATGAATAAAGAGGAAGGAAAGATACAGGCTTCCAGTTATGGAACGAATAAGTCATGGGAATAGAAGGCACAGCACAGAGAATATAGTCAATGATACTGTAATAGTGTCATAAGGTGACAGATGGTAGGTACACTTGTGACAAACACAGCATAATGTATAGATGTGTTGAATTACTATGCTGCACACCTGAAACTAACGTAGCATTGTATGTCAACTACGCTCAAATTAAAAAAATGAAAAGCAACTGCCAAAATGACTTCCCAAATGTGCCATTTGTGTTCCCACCAGAAATACAGAATTCTTGTATCTGCATATTTTTGCCAATATTTGCTATAGTCAATCATTTTCATTTTAAGCATTTCAGTCGCTATACTGTGGTCCCTGATTATGATTTTACTTTACCTTTACCTAATGACTACTGATGGTGAACATATTTTCATTCCTTTATTAGTCATTTGTGTCACTTCTCTGAAAAATAACTTTCTTTTGCCAATGGTTCATAGGGTTGTTTGCTTACTTAATATTGAGTTGTGGGAGTTTCTACACACTATTGGTCTCAAGTTCTTTGTCATAGCATATAATGCAAATAATTTCTTCAGTGTGTGGTTTGTTTTTTCATTTTATTAATGATGTCTTTCAACGATCAGAAGTTTTTAATTTTTATGATTTAATTAATATATTTTTTTATGGTTCATGATTTTGGAGTCTATTCTAAGAAATCTTTGCCTGCCTCTAAGTCAAGAAGTGTTACTCTTCTGTTTTTTCCTATAGATTTCATAGTTTTAACATTTATATCTAGGTTCATTTCAAATGAATTTGTGCGTATGAGGCAAGGGTATATTTCTTTTTTTATTTTTTTTCCAAATAGATATGTAGTTGTTCTAGCAAACTTCGTTGAAAAAATACTTTCTCCATTGGTTATCTTGACATGATTGCTAAAAATCAATCGACTGTATATATGTGAGTATACTTCTGGACTTTCTATTCTTCTCCATTGATCTATAGTATAATTATGTATCTATAAATCTACCAATAAAACATTGTCTTGATTACTATAGTCTTATAATGTCTCAAAATTTGATAGTGTGACTTCTAATTTTGCTTTTCAAAATATCTTGGCTAGTCTAAGCTTTTTGCACATCTATATTAGAAAAAACTTGGCAGTTTTTAGGAATGAGACTTTTCAGACTTCGATTGGAATTCCATTAATCTTTCAATTAATCAGGGGAAGAGTTTACATCTTAACAATATTGAATCTTCCAATTCATGAACATTTTACATCTCTCCATTTATTTATGTCATCATTAATTTTTCTCAGCATTTTTTGTACATATTTAAATTTACCACCACATGTTTCATATATGTAATGGTGTCATCTCTTTCATTCCTGATAAAGTTATTTTCTTTTCTTGATCATTCTGTATAGAGAATTATCATCCTTACTGACCTTTTATAGAACCAACTTTTAGTTTTATTGACTTTTATGTTCACCCATCTTATATTTTATTGATTTCTGTTCATTATTTTCTTGCTTCTTACTATCGAGTTTGAGAAGTTTGTAGTGATTCTTATGTTTGTCTTCCCTAAATGTAAAATCTCAATTTTTTTCTTCTTGCTTTAAAGTTTTCTTTTTCTCACTGGTTTTTAACAATTTGATTATGATGTCCCCTGGTGTGGCTTTCTTTGAATTTCTGTGCTAATATCTCATCAAATTTAAAATATTTTTTTTATTATTTCTTCCCGTAACTATTTTTTGCTTTTTTCTTATTCTCCATCCTATCTTTCACTCTAACTACATATAAATTTATATATTGTATATATATATATCTTTGAGAGCTGAATGTTGTCCCACAAGTGACTTAGAATCTGAAATACTTTTTCAGTATTTTTTCTATCTGTGCTTTGGTTTGAATATATTTTATTGTATGTCCTCAAGTTTATTGATATTTTTCCCCTTAAGGTTTTGGTATATTATTAAGCCTATCCCATATATATATATTTTCAATTTCAAATACATGTTTCAACTTTAGAAGTTCCATTTTTTTAATATCCTCTCTTTATTCATTCTGTTTATGCATTCCTTTAAATCATTGGACTTTTTCCTGACAGCTGCTTTAAAGCATTTTCTCTTCATTTCACTACTTTTGTTATTTCTGGCTCTATCTTTATGGGTTTTTTTCTCTTTGTTACATCTCAAACTTTTCTCCTTCTTCATGTAGTGATATGGTATCATGGTAGTATTTGATTGGATGCTTGTTATTATGAATGAAACACTGTTGACAATTTTGAATTTTTATTTTTACTGAAGGAATGTTAAAGATTTTCTTGGCATGGAGTTAGTTTACTTGCAGATCAGCATGATTCTCTCACGGCCTTTTTCTATTTGTTTGAAACTTTGTCCTAAAATAGCTTTTAATCTAAGGTTAGCTTAACATTGTTTCTAAGATGTGACCCTCCTGAGATCTCAAATGCTTCAGGTATTCAACAAGATCTCTCTACTGCGGCTGGTAAAAACTTGTACTTCTGCCAGTCCTGTGCAAACCTTGGGAATTATTAAGCTTATAGCTCCCTGACAGTTGATCTTTACCAGGCCTCATAAAGTTTCACCTGGTGTGTATGTAGATTAGTAGTCAACCTAGGATTTAGCCTAGGAATTTTGGAGGTCCTTAGGTAGATTTTTGGAAAGCCTTTTCTGAATAGTTTCCCCTTCTCTAAATTCCAAATTCCAGCTGCCTTGTTCTCCTTGAGCTCTACCTCTGTCCCCTCAACTCTGTGAACCTGAGCCAGTGCTATCCTGGCAGAAAGCCGAGTTGATTATAGGCGTTGGCTCACTTGTTTCTCTGTCAGGGACCACGTTCCAGTGCTTCCCACCATTCAGTGGTTGAAAAGAGTTGTTTCATATATGTAGCCTTGTTTTCTAATTATTTAGTTGTTTTCAGTGGAAAGAAAGCCCCAAACCATTTGCTATTTCACAGGTGGAAGTGTAACTCCTGTCTCTGGATAGTGAAGAATCTTATTTATATAGAAATGTATCTCATGGACAGAAGTACAAAAACTTCTTGTTGAGAAACAACATATTATGAAGAAATTGGATCCAAGGACATGACCACTCCACTATGACAAATCCATGCTACCCTGGCGAGATGGAAACATCTCCGGAGAGTGAGTTCTGTGAGTCTTTCTCATTGAATGTTCTATTTACAAACGCAGAGGGGGTGCCAAGGAAAAGTAACTCTTTCTATTTGGGGAGGATTAGAGAAAGCTTGACAGAGGGGGAGAAAGATATTTGAGCAGAGCTGTAGGATACAAAACATGAAGAATTGAGGAAGGTCGTTTTCCAAGCGGAAGTCCTGTGTGGAAAGACAGAGAGATGTGAAGCGGAATGGTTTGAGCATGTGGATTTGAGGGGTATAAAATCTAGGTTGAAGGTATGAGCAAAAACAACCCTGATGGCATGGTGTTGTGATAAGTTTAGATTTTATCCAGTCATTGAAAGAAGGGTGTTAGTGGGAGAAGTTATGTGCATGGGGGAAATATATGTAAAGCACAGAACTCCGCTAATGGTACGGGAAATTCATCAGCCAGAGTCTTGGCTGGAGACAGGGCAACTGTTTTACAGTCGTTTTTCAAATCGCTGGGAGCACGTCCTCATCGGTGAGGTTTCAAATTAATGTTGCCTTTAAAAATGCAATAGAATAGAAAACGTCGCTGTTCATCATATATTAAGAAGAATACTTTTTTTCCCTCAAAATTTACTTATTTATTTATTTAGAAGGGGGGAGGGGCAGAGAAACAGGCAGAGAGAGAAGTCCTCGCAGGCTCTGTGCTATCAATGCTGAGCCCGATGTGAGGCCAGATCTCACGAACCGTGAGATCTTGACCTGAGCTGAAATCGAGAGTTGGATGCTTAACTGACTGTGCCACCCAGGTGCCTGAAGAATACTTTTTAAACTTTTCTTTTACCAGTATATTTTGTTTTAATTATGTATGTATATAATGAGTCATAATGTAGGTGTATTTCTTCATGATGATAGGAAAATGTTTGAAAGCCACTGCTTTAGTGGACTATAAAAATTGTCTAGGTAAAATACTTTCAAGAGTTAGCCACAGCAGTAACACATGGAAATACATAGGTGTGATAATAACAATGTAGAACCTATAGAATTAGAATTTAGTTAGTTGTATGGCTTGATAGTCACAGAAGAGAACAGGCTGGCATCTTTGTGTGTCTTCTTTCTATAACTGGGTGCTTGGTGATAGTTACTCTGAGAGCAGGTGCAACTTTGGGGAGAAAAAATAACACATCAGACAAAGAAAAGCTAAAAAGATACAAAGGATGCTTAGGAAAGGATCCAGAACAGGTCTACATTTTTATTCAACATAGAAAGTCAGTGCTGTAGCTACCCTCATCTGTTCACCCCTTCGAGATGAAAAATTGCAGGAACAAAAGGATAACAGTACTAAAAACAGATATACCAAGGAGCATAACAGCCTAAATTAAATCAGACATTTTCTTCTCAATACATCATTTCTTTTTTTTTTTTTGTCTTAAAGGGAAAAGTATTTGATGATGAAATAAAGCCCATTGGATGAGATTGACAAAATATAGAAATATAGGAAGATAGAACTGTACATTATATGTAATACATGAGAACTTAAGCCTTAGATGACATTTATCTTCACTTGTAAGTAGATATTTAATAAAGTAATTTATTAGGTCCCTTCTCACTCATGAAAAGAAGTTATCATAAAAGACCTATTCTTTCATATACTGTGCATATACTGAATATTAATCCTTATATCCCTAACTCAGTACGGTATGCTAAATTTTCAGTGGTTCTGCCTTAGAGCAACAAATGTAGATGCCAAGAAAATCTTAAATTTGGGGGACAGAAGAATTTCCAGACTGGGCGGTGCTTTAGAGTCCCCCACCTTTAAGCACTAATTTATTTTCAAATACCTAACCTTGGGAAATAAGCCAAACATCATTTCATCTGGTTAAATTCTGATGTCAGGAATGAGGCCTGTTTAGATGATGTGATAATATTTATACGGACCAAGTCTTTTTCCCAGCCACACCTCTCTCACAGAAACGTGATGAGTGTTAGTGATATCTTCTAAATTTCTTTCCTGTTAGGAAAGCAGCTTAATTCATAGAGACTATTATGTACAAGACAGTAGACAATTTTATTTTATTGTTGAATATAAAATTCAACTACTTAAAAGATAGGTATTAAAATATGTATATAAGGTTTAAATCAAAGATTCGCTAAATAGCTAGGAAAACAGAAAGCGAAATGTAAGTCAATTCTAGCTCAATTTATTACTCTTAAAGTCAGTGGTAATGACACCAAATTAAATTTAAACATTAAAGTTTTCTTTCATTTTAGTTAGATACTTTAGTTGCTGTTAGAACATTGACTGTTTTTTATGTTTGCCTTTCAGGCTTATCTGCACTTGGGAAGGTAGCTGTCTTGTCCAATAAATTTTCAGGTATATCTTCAGTTGCTTGAGACATGAGCAAAATGATGTAATGCAAAGCAAATATGAAATGACTGCAGAAATTGACACAAATTCCTGCAATTGACACAAAGTGACAGGTCTTTTTAAAGAAAAACTCTGCTGACATTGGATTGGGTTATCGTCCTCAAAGCAGAGTTTCAGTTCTAGCAGCAAGGTAGATGGAAAGGAATTATAGGAAAATGGACAAAAAACCATAACATACTTTGATAAATTGGTCATCATAATAGGTCCATATAGACCCTAGTTTGCTGTATTAGTTAAAATTCTTAGAAACTTCATTTTTATTTTGAAAAATCTAGAATGTATCTTATATGTGGAAATAAGGATTCCAAAAATCTAACTCAGTTCTAGCTTGCCAAACAGGAATCGTAAGAATATAGGACTATGATCCTTGGGGTTGTGGACGTTTGAGCCTCTCCGATTCAGAAACACTTCCTTTAGGTAAGAGGGACACTGCAGTTAATAGAGGCAGTGTAGTGAGTTTCCTTTTGAATGTGTCCTAGCTCCTATATCTACAGTATAAATAAAGACCACATCTGCTAACTTAGTGAGTTCAGTGTCTTCTATGTGGCAGGTGCTCATAGTATACATTTTTTTCTTTGATGCTAATTTATAATTCCAGATTTTGTTAAGAAAGCTCCAAAAGATGCAAACACAAATAAATGCAAAAAACTCTCTTCTTTAACTTAGGCTTTTGCAGGAGTCACTGTTAGCAGATCAGTTTGTTTATTTATTTATTTATTTAGTTAGTTAGTTAGTTAAAAATTTTAACGTTTATTCATTTTTGAGAGACAGAGTGCAAGCAGGAGAGGGACAGAGAGAGAGGGAGTCACAGAATCTGAAACAGGCTCCAGGCTCTGAGCTGTCAGCACAGAGACCCATGTGGGGCTCGAATCCATGAACCACGAGATCATGACCTGAGCCGAAGTCGGATGCTTAACCGACTGAGCCACCCAGGTGCCCTAGCAGATCAGTTTTTAGAAATGGATTGCCTTTGCCTTTTAAAAATCCAATTGAGATTCAGGAGGAAAGAAAGTGTACCCATTATTTTCTTAGTGTTTTTTCAGTGTCCATTTCAGCATAGAATTAATTAGTGCACTAATATATCTAATTATAGAAGTACATTGTCTGTCTGAAAATAGTGAAAAATAGAGGCATTCCAGAAGGGAACTGAACATCTAGTATTTCTGTTTAAATATATATGATGAGGTTGTCTCTGAGAACCTCGAAGTGAACGAGCAGCAATTGTTTTCCTTCTCCCAGTCTTCTATGAAATGCTCGGACACCTGTGCTATTCAGGGTGGACTACGTCCGCATTTATGGGGCTTTCATCAACAATTGGCATAATTGTCTAAGAAATTGCTGCTTGACAACATTAGGTGCTGTGCGGATTTTTGCCAACCATTAACATTTACTCTTATGTCAGTGATAGCAGATCTTTGCTGATCAGGGAACTGACGATACTATACAGTAGCTGTTTTTCACAATGGCCAGAGACATTTCTTTTCCTCCCATCCCGATCATGGCCACTTTTCTATAGTTATACAAGTATAAGATGTCCCAGTAGCACGATCTTCCTGGGGATAGATGTGTCATAGGTTGTGTTGTGATATCTGTAGAAGAAAGAAGTGAATGTGAGAAAGGTAGTAAAATTGTGTACCACGAATGACATCTACAATGAAATATAATCAACATTACTTTGAAAATCTTCCTTAAAATGAAAAGAAAGGCACTTTGTCCTCAAGACACAGGGAAAAAGATAAAATTTTATGATATGAAAGTGAATAATATTTTTATAACATTTTTATTTATAATATCTTTTTTAAAGGAGAAGATGAAAAATAATAACATGACAAGATGAGATAAAATGGAGCTAAATTATGTAAGCAAAGATGAAAATCAACCAAGAAACATGGGAAGATCGTAAAGAAACCTAAAATGCATTGGCACAGTTAAAGTCTACTTTAGAAGCAGTAAAGGGAAAAATCTATAATATAGAAGTAAACAGCTTGTGTTGTGGACAAGTGTGACAAATTTTTGCAAAAAGCACAGAATCTTGTTAATAAAAATTAAGATTGTGTGAGAGAAGATGATAGCTACCAGAAATACAGACAAATCGTCAAATAAAGATAATTGGTGTCCCTGATGAAAAGATGCAAAGAAATGAAACAGCCAAGGTACAAAAATATCAAACAAAACTTTCCTCAGGTAAAGAAGGACTTTAGTCTGGAGCTGAACAGATCTCTTCAGGGAAAGTATCTTTAAGAGATAGTAATGTTTAGGGGTGCCTGGGTGGCTCAGTCAGTTGAGCGTCCGACTTTGGCTCAGGTCATGATCTCGCGGTCTGTGAGTTTGAGCCCCGCAACGGGCTCTGTGCTGACAGCTGGGAGCCTGGAACCTGCTTCCGATTCTCTGTCTCCCTCTCTCTGCCCCTTCTCCGCTCATGCTCTGTCTCTCTCGGTCTCTCAAAGATGAATAAACGTTACCCAAAAAAAATTTTTTTAAGAGACGGTAATATTTAGACAATTCCTGGTGAGTTTGTTGTATAATAAAACATGAAGGAAACATTCTATAAGCATTTAGGTAAAAAAAAGTTTCCATTAAATGCTACAAAAATCATCCTAATCTTAGATTCCTTTGGAATACTAATCATCAGAAGTCAAGGGAAAAATATCAATTGATTTTTTTTTCATTGAAGGATAATTGACGTACATACAATATTATATTAGTTCCTGATGTACAACATGGTGATTCAGTTTTTCAGAGGGGAAAATAGTGTCACCAAAATGCATGCATGCAGACCATAGCAAAAGAGGGCCAGTTCTTCCAACATTCAAAATTTCCATCTTTCATGTGCCATTCCAAAATTATATACACAATTATATTTTCCATTTACTTTGCCCATTCCTTTCCTAAAAAAATTAGATATAAGTCAATTGTCCAATAGTTAAATTAGCTGGAAGATTTCAAGGATAGGAAGTTATGGGGTGCTTGGGAGGCTCAGTTGGTTTAGCGTCTGACTTCAGCTCAGGTCATATCTCACTGTTCGTGAGGTAGAGCCCTGCATTGGGCTCCCTGCTGTCAGCACAGAGCCCACTTTAGGTCTTCTGTCTCCTGCTCTCTCAGCCCATCCTCCACTCTCTGTCAATCTCTCTCTCTACCTCTTTGTCTCAAAAATAAATCAACAACAACAACAACAACAACAACAACAGAATAAGAATTTATGGTAAGTTTGACTCTGAATTGCAGAATTACATTTGAAAAATCATGGAAAATACACTTAAAAACCAGTGTGCTTGGGGGGTGGGAGGGAGGAGAGGGTGGGTGATGAGCATTGAGGAGGGCATCTTTTGGGATGAGCACTGGGTGTTGTATGGAAACCAATTTGATAATAAATTTCATATATTAAAAAAAAACAATGTGCTTGTAAAACAGTTCTTGAGGGGTGCCTGGGTGGCTCAGTCGGTTGAGCATCCGACTTCAGCTCAGGTCATGATCTCGCGGTCTGTGAGTTCGAGCCCCGCGTCAGGCTCTGGGCTGATGGCTCAGAGCCTGGAGCCTGCTTCTGATTCTGTGTCTCCCTCTCTCTCTGCCCCTCCCCCGTTCATGCTCTGTCTCTCTTTGTCTCAAAAATAAATAAACGTTAAAAAAAATTTATAAAACAGTTCTTGAATGAAAAGATGTATGGTATAAAAAAATATTTGCCAACCATATATGGGTTCAAATCTTAATAATAGTAATAAAACAAAAATGTTTTTAGAGAAATTATAAAGGAAATTAAAATTATGTTCTTCATTGTACAAAGGGAAGAATCAATGAGAAAGAGTTTTATTTTTGATTACAAATAAATAGGTATATATGTACATATATACATACATGTATATATAACACAAGCATATGAAAAACTGCAAACCTACTCCCGAAATTAATCCAATATGATATCTTCTAAATCTCAATAGAAAAGGGGCGGTTAAAGCATAACCCACTTACAAATAAACAGAAAGTAAGGAAGACATCAAAGAAATTTTTCTTAAAAAACAAACAGGCAAATGAAAATATTGAAAATAAAAATTATGACACTATCAATGGATCAAACACCCTATTTAGAACAAAGCCTAATGACGCAGCTTAAAAAATCAAGAGGGCAAGGTAAAAAAGATAAAAAAAAATAACGGAAATAGAATAGCAAATATACATTTTTCAAATTAAACACTATAAATGGGACAAGGAGATTAATCTTATATATATGTATATATGGTGATCAAATTTGTGCATGTGCAGGTAATAACAGCAATGAAACAGATGTAGAAAGAGTAAAATGAGAGATAGTAAACACAGGTTTTTTCTTGGTGTGCTTTGTAAGAGCCATTACTCCTCTGTGGCTGTTGCTTTGGTTGTATTTATATGAGAAAACTGTATTAGAAGAGAATGTATCACATAGAGCGAATTGTGTTACAAGAAGTATCAAGTTAGCAGAAACAAAAAGATTTGTTAGTAAATTTAAGGAGGGGTGTGTACATTGAAAGCTTCTGAGGAGACAAAACAGAAGTCAGTAGAACTGTAGTTTTTATTTTGTTTTGTTTTTAATCATAATAGTTTAAATCACATTTGAAGTTTGTTCATGTAGAATGCTAAGTGATGGAGAGAGATCCCACAGAATCGCTAAACTTTTCTAATTCCCAAAAAATGCTTGAGAGAAATCGTTCAGAGACGCAGGCATGAAAAGATTTTGCAAGTTACATGTCAGGAGACATAGAACTAATGAGTCAGAGACTGACATTAAAAGAAGAGCCAGTCTTGACAAGGACACCAAGCCAGACCCAGGTGGACACGGAAAACAGCACGGGAAAGCCCAGCAACCTGCCATTGCACCTGAAAAAATATACAAGTATCAGAGCTCAGATCTTCCAGGAGGGAGCAGAGAGGAAAAACTATGGGTAGAGGAAAAAGAAATAATTTTCCTGAGTACATATTGAAGAGAGCCTAAGTCTGACCTGGAGGAGTACACCTTTCCCTAAACTGGCACGTTTTCAGCATCAGGGAACATGGGGACTTGAAAGAGAAAGAAATTTCAGTTAGGGAAGAATAATTTCTTATATTCCAGAGTTGTAAATGTAAAAAAATCACTACATATATAAAACAGACACATTAAAAGTCAAATGAGGGGCGCCTGGGTGGCTCAGTCAGTTAACCGTCCGACTTTGGCTCAGGTCACGATCTCACGATTCCTGAGTTTGAGCCCCACGTCGGGCTCTGTGCTGACAGCTCAGAGCCTGGAGCCTGTTTCAGACTCTGTGTCTCCCTCTTTCTCGGCCCCTCCCCTGCTCTCTCTCTCTCTCTCTCTCTCTCTCTCAAATAAATAAACATTGAGAAAAATGAAAAAAGGAAATCAGATGAAAAACTGAGAAATTTCAAAGTAAGTAATGATATGGGGAATTGGAAAGAAAATGATGCCGATTAATTAGTGTCCTATAGAAAATTCTTTTAACTGTTCATGGAACACTTATATATCTTCCATAAATCTCCCAAACATAAACAAGCCTGTATTTAACAATAGACAGAACATATAATCCCCCATGGCAATTATAAAATGCAAAACTTCAAAGAGCAAGTGTGTCAATAGACAGTGCGACTTCAGGGGTGGGCAGATTTTCTCATCAAATTTTAAACTACATTACAAAGTAACTAACACAGGGTGATGCTGGCCCCAAAACAGATCATTTGGAAGAGAAGGGAGAGTTCAAAAGTGACTCAAGAATATGTATATGATATGATAGTGTTTTGAAATAGTGAGGGGGGACAATGATCGGTCAGTGAGTAGTTTTGCTTTAATTGCTTGCACACTTGGGAAAAATTTAGATCATTACCTACCTCTAACTTCTAATACATTAAAGAATTAGGAAACAGCTTTGACTACTCTAGTAATTCTGCGATAAGGAGGCCAGTTTAATTATGATACCAAAGAAAAGATAGCTGAAAACAATATTTTTTTCTGCTTGTATCTAATTATTGTTTTATTGTGCTACCTAACAGCAATGTGAAACATTAAATTAGTGGTGGGAAATCTTATCTCTTCCTGACACCTAGTAGTTATTTGAGTCTTAACAGTAGGCATGATGTTCTCTGCGAGATTAAATACTCATTATTATTCTAAAGAGAATTTTTTTTTGTTTAGATTTTAGAATACTTACTTGTTTTAAAATCAGACATCTTTGTTGATTTTTATAAAGTGCTTTTTTATAGTATCTAAGATAAATATATAATAAATTATATTAGAATATCTGTTTTTATTGATCTACCTTTGCATTTATAGAATAAAAATTTATTTTGTCATGGCTTATTATTCTTTAATATACTTCTGAATTCAATTTACCGTTTTTTACTTGGGATGTTTACGTCTGTGTCACTAAAAGAGTTTGATTTGTAGTGTTTCATTGTGTCCATGGGTGCACATGGGCTACCTTAATCGGATTTTGCTATTAGGCTTGAGCTATTTTCCTAAAATCGGATTTTACACTCTTCCTTACTTCTCATCTCCCAGAAAAGCCAGACTTCTGTAATACAGAATTTTTAATTCTGAAAACAACTTCTCCACACTTACCTTACACAAGAGGAAACTGAGAGATAGACAAATTCAGTAGCATGACTTGTATGCAGAACTAGCACAATGGGTGGGGATATAACCAAAAGTAACTTTATTTTTCTTTTCCACTCTCCATTCAAAATATGTACCATAGGCAGATTTTCCTTCTGCTGCTGGATGAAAAACCTGGGGATCCCATGACTTTGTAGTCATTTATAGGTAATGACAGGTTATATAATCCTAACCCACTATACAGTCTCAATTTAGCATTAGAACACCTCATTCCACAGATTGAGAATTAGCTCTTTCCCATTCTCTCAGTTGAGGAGGATTTCAGATAGGCTATTGCCACCTAGTGAGTGGGTACAGTCAGTATCTTCTCTCATTTTCTGCTTCTCCTTCCTCAGCTTGCAAGGTGGTTTCTGACTCTTCCCAAGACAGTGTACAGAGATGGAGAAAATGGAAGAAGGTACAGAAAGTACATTCATATTATGTAAGATTGCTTCACATTCTGAGTCTTGGCACTAGTTAAGGATGACTTTCTTGCCTGGGAACTTCTGTAGATTCTTCAGCGTCTCCTCATAGGGGCCAAGGGCAGGCTGCCCCAAGGTGGGGATGCCCAAGATGGGCAACTTTGGCATGAAGATTATTTTGAGTTAAAAAGCAATCAAACAGCAGATTCAGGCAACTGTCTAAAAGAATGTAGATAAAGGGCTCCAGGAAGAGAGCTATCACCATTGGTAACATTATGAACTGGATAGGAATGAACCTAGCAAAATCTGTTTGACCAAAGTCCTATAAGTCCCCTGGATTCTGAGTGACCCAGCAAATATTTTGTTGGTCAAACATTTATTTTTTTCCATCTTTTTATTTATTTTTATTTTTATTTTTAATGTTTACTTTTGAGAGAGAGAGAGAGAGAGAGAGAGAGAAGGAGGGAGAGAGAGAAGGCGAGGAGCAGAGAGAGGGAGACACAGAATCTGAAGCAGGCTCCAGAGTCTGAGCCCGGTGTGGTACTCGAGCCCACGAGCTGTGAGATCATGATCTGAACCAAAGTTGGATGCTTAACTGACTAAGCCACCCAGACACCTCTTTATGATGAACTTTTTAAATGAGCTATAAAAACCCCTGTGTAAAATAATAAAGATTGAAAATAACCAGGGTGGTTTATGTGGTTTTGAACAAAGTCATATTTACATGAACCATGTTATGTTAATAGTTATTTTCTTTTTGTTGTTGTTAGCAGAATCCAGTGTCATTTGTTTTATTTTTTATTTATTTATTTTTCTTACAAGTTTTAATTTAGATTCTAGTTAGTTAACACATAGTATAGTATTGGTTTCAGGATTAGAATTTAGTGATTCATCATTTGCATATAACACCCAGTGCTCATCCCAAGTGTCCTTCTTAGTGCCCATTGCCCATTTAGCCCATCCCTCACCCAACGCCCCTCCAGTACCCCCAGTTTGTTCTCTATAGGTGAGAGTCTCTTAGAGTGTGCCTCTCTCTCTGTTTTTATCTTATTTTATTTTTCCTTCTCTTCCCCTGTGTTCATCTGTTTTGTTTCTTAAACTCCACATATGAGTGAAATCATATGGTATTTGTCTTTTTCTGACTGACTTATTTCACTTAGCATAATACTCTCTAGATCCATCCACGTCATTGCAAATGGCAAGATCTCATTCTTTTTTATTGCTGAGTAATATTCCAGTGTGTGTGTGTGTGCATGTGTCTGTGTGTGTATAAACACAATATCTTCATCCATTCATCAGTTAATGGACATTTGGGCTCTTTACATAATTTGGCTATTGTTGATAGTACTGCTATAAACATTGGGGTGCAGTGCCCTTTTGAATCAGTGTAGTTGTATCCTTTGGTTAAATACCTAGTAGTGTAGTTGTTGGGTTGTAGGGTAGTTCTGTTTTTATTTTTTATTTTTTTTTTTAATAAAGGTGATTTTTTAAAAAATTTTTTTAACGTTTATTTATTTTTGAGACAGAGAGAGACAGAGCATGAACAGGGGAGGAGCAGAGAGAGAGGGAGACACAGAATCCGAAACAGGCTCCAGGCTCCAAGCTGTCAGCACAGAGCCCGACGTGGGGCTCGAAGTCACGGACCGTGAGATCATGACCTGAGCCGAAGTCGGACGATTAACCGACCAAGCCACCCAGGCGCCCCTTTTGATTTTTTTTTAAGTTTTATTTATTTATTTTTTTAAGAGAGAACGAGAGAGAGAGAGAGAGAGAGAGAGAGAGCGAGCATGTGAACAAGTCATGGGGGGGCAGGGAGAGAGAGCAAGAGAGAGAATCCCAAGCAGGCTCCACATTGTCAGTGAAGAGCCCAACGTGGGGTTCAAACTCATGAACTTCAATATCATAACCTGAGTTGAAGTCTGACACTTAGCCAACTGAACCACCCAGGTGCCCTGGGTAGTTCTATTTTTAATTTTTTGAGGAACCTCCATATTGTTTTATGAAGTGGCTGCACATGTTTGCATTCCCACCAACAGTGTAAGAGAGTTCCCCCTTCTCCACATCCTTGCCAAAATTTGTTGTTTCCTGAGTTGTTAATTTTAGCAATCCTGATAGGTCTTAAGGTGGCATCTCCTTGCGTTTTTTATTTTTATTTCCCTGATGAGTGATGTTGAACATTTTTTCGTGTGTTTGTTAGCCATTGGTATATCTTCTTTGGAGAAATGTCTGTTCATGTCTTTTGCCCATTTCTTCACTGGATTATTTATTTTTTGGGTGTTGAGTTTGACAAGTTCTTTATAGATTTTGGATACTAGCCTTTTATCCAATATGTCATTTGAAGATATCTTCTCCCATTCTGTAGATTGCCTGTTAGTTTTGTTGTTTCCTTCACTTGCAGAAGCTTTTTTATCTTGATGAAGTGCCAATAGTTCATTTTGTTTTGTTTCTTTTGCCTCCAGAGATGTGTCTGGTAAGGAGTTGCTACACCCGAGGTGAAAGAGGTTGCTGCCTATATTCTCCTCTAGGATTCTGATGGTTTCCTGTCTCACATTGAGGTCTTCTATCCACCATCCATTTTGAATTTGTTTTTGTGAATGGTGGAAGAAAGTGGTCCTGTTTTATTCTTCTGCATGTTGCTGTCCAGTTTTCCCAACACCATTTGTTGAAGAGGTTGTCTTTTTCCCATTGGATATTCTTTCCTGCTTTGTTAAAGATTGGTTGATCATATAGTTATGGGTACATTTTTGGGTTCTCTGTTCTGTTCCATTGATCTATGTGTCTGTTAATAATTATTTTCTATGAAGAATATGAAAGTCCCTATCAAAATATATAACATTATCTATGAAAAATACTTGTAAGTGAAATAGAAAGCTAAATTCATAAACACTATTATTATTAATTAGTTCCTACGGATATATTCCAGTTTAAATATTCTGTTTGACTTTTCTTTATTACAGTTTGATGTTTGGAATATTTATACTGTGAATTTGGTATATAATTTAATTTGATTTATAGAAAACTTTTCTCCCAACTAATTACCTACCTTAGAAATAGATTATAGATATATTAAAAATGATAATGTGTGAATATCTGAATTTTAAAAATATGTAGTTCAATAGGCATTTACGCGTATTGCCAAAGTACTCTTCACTTTAACACATATGTTTCAAAAACACATTTTAAAATATAATTTGATATGAAAATATACGCTCAGTATAGTCAGTTTTATGGAAAGTGTCTCTTAATGAATTGACTTAATATAGTTGTATCGAAGTTTTGCTTTGTCATTATTACCTGATCATTGTACGCATATTAGACTGTTATATATGCATAATATGGCCAAGCACTATGCAGATAAATAAAGCTCACTACCCTTGTCTTCAAGTCTTTAATTTTGTTAGCTAAACAGTAAATGATAATTCCAGACAGTAGATAATTAACAAATAACTGTGCAGAAGTAAATGTGATGGGACTTTATAGAACACAGAAAACTGAGTAGATAGAGCAGATGAATAAGACTTTATGAACCAACTGGAGAATGAATTCACCTTTCATGATTGCAGAGGATCAGAGATGACTGGAAGAGAGAATTCTGAACACATGCATGCACCATGACAGTATGGATGCCAATACTTTATATTTAGGGGGTAGAGAACAGGGAAGGAGTAAAGAGAACAAATAACCAGAAATGTAAATTGAAAGGACTTTTTTAAAAAATAATTTATAGTCAAGTTAGCTAATATTCAGTGTAGTTTTGGCTTCTGGAATAGAGTCCCATGATTCTTCACTTACATACAACACCCAGTGCTCATCCCAACAAGCGCCCTCCTCAATGCCTGCCATCTATTTTCCCCACCCCCAACCCCCACCCCCATCAACACTCAGTTTGTCTCTTATAGTACTTAAGAGTATTTAAGAGTCTCTTATAGTTTGCCTCCCTCTCTGTTTGTAACTCATTTTTCCTTTTGGAAGGATATTTTGTCTCTAAACTGTGTCAGTCCTTCGATGTCAGTATAAAAGATACCAGATTTATCCTAAGGATAGGATTATCAAGTGGGAATAAGATAAAATTAACTTTGAGGAGCTTTGGAAGGGGGGGGGTGGTAAGCCATAAGAAACTCGTTCGAAGCCTGTTTGCAGGGGTGTAGATTGAGGAGGCCAAAACCTCAAGTAGGATATGAGGTGAGGATCAAGAGTGTGTGGATTCTATGTACACTGAGAAAGAAGCTCTGATAAAATAAGGTGAATGTATTCACAAAGGGGAGCAAGGAGGAGGAAAAAAATAAAAAAAAAACATGCAAGGATATACTGGGAGATGTGATAGCACAACATATTCATTTTTAATCCTAATTAGAAGTTGGCTTCCTCTTGAGAGAGATACTCTAAATTATCACTTTCATTTACATATATTTAGACATGAATGGTTTCATTAATGTTAATACTTCAATTATAAGAGTTTAGCATTAGGGGCACCTGGGTGGCTCAGTCGGTTGAGTGTCCGACTATGGCTCAGGTCATGATCTCACAGCTCGTGAGTTCGAGCCTTGCGTCAGGCTCTGTGCTGGCAGCTCAGAGCCTGGAGCCTGCTTCAGGTTCTGTGTCCCCCTCTCTCTCCGCCCCACCCCTGCTTGTGCTCTGTCTCTCTCTCTGTCTTTCAAAAATGAATAAACATAAAAAAAAAAATAAAAAAGAAAGAGTTTAGCATTATTTTGGAATTTTACATGCCAGTTTGTCAATGGAATCAATTGCTTAAAAATTATCTAAGGAAAGGTTCCTGATTAATATAATCTCTTTAGGTAAACTGGAAACTAATTATTTAGGTAGTTGTGTATTGCACAAACGGTGGGCCATCACTAAGGTTAAATAATAAAAAGTTCATCTTTGTCAAGTTTATCACGCCTATGAATTTCTTTAAAACATTACTTCTTATTTTAACTGCAAATCATGGCTACTTCCTGTAGCAGGGAAAAATTGCATTTACATTCGCTGAAAAATGCAAATACCTCCAAAGAAGTATCAGAATCAAAAGATAGCATCTTTGACAGATATTAGCCTTTTCCTTAGATCACACCCATTATTTCCCAATCCTCTGCCCCACCATCCCAGATTATGACTCAATGTGTCCATATTTTAAAACCTAAAGGTTTGGTAATGTCTAAGGAAAGGACTGAACATTAGAAACAGTTGTGGTGTAATGTTTGGGGCTGCGATTGCTACAATGTGCTCACATTCTACTTTTGGGTAATGTTACAGTGTAGTCTTTAACAGCCCAGAAATCCATCACATGCTGTGAAGGATTTGGGCTCTGTACACCGACTATCTGTAGAATGCCATTGAAATCAGGATCCATCTAGAGTTATAGGAGTGCATCTGTATGCTTTTGTTTCACCTATAAGCCTTTGCACAGGGTAGGAATATTTTCATGGGTTGATTTCTGGTTTCTGAAGCCATGAGTGCTTGATTTTATAAGATTATGATGTTAGTGTCAGTAAAGCCAGCTTGTCCACTAAAAAACGAATATATAAACAAATAGAAACCTTGAAAGCCCATAGCTAGCTACTTTTAATCCTTTTCATTGCAATTGACATGAAGCAAAGTTCATGAGGTCACTAGTAAAAATCAGACTAGACATATTGTCTTTGCTCTACATTTGTTCTAGGAATTACAAGTGTAGATAGAAGTGTGTGTGTGTGTGTGTGTGTGTGTGTAGGAAGATTAAAGATGTTAAAAGGAGGGAGCCATATGGGAGAGAAATGAGAAATATGAACCAAGAAAAAAAGAAAGAGAAAAGAAATTAGCTTAGGTGGGGAGGGAGCACTTAGCATTACAAAAATAGGTTCCAAAATTACTACATTAAGTAAGAAAGCCAGACTGAGAGGATGATCTTACAGTGAGGATAAGTCATTTTATAATTGTCTCTAGAGCCCCTGAGAGTTAATGAGAAAAAATGGCCTATCTCATTTTGGGACAATGTATCCCAGTTTCAGAAAAGAGCTCCTTGCTGTCTGCTCTTTATTAAACTTTTTTCTGTCACTTATGTTACTTTTTCCTGAGCATTGTATAGGTGGTCAATGTGTACGTGCTGGAGTTGCTAAAGTTGAAGCCAATTTATTGAATACAATTTAAAGTCACCTATGGAAAAAAAAAGTACATTTTACAGGGAGTTTGTATGTAGGTATTGAGCAATATAATTTTATGAATCACAAATGAGAATCCAATTCAAGTACTAAAATTTTTGTAGATTTCAGATCACAGTCAAGTATTTGTACACTAAAAGATGGTATTCACCAGAACATAAGAGATGCTCTTCTGTATAAAATGATAACAAGAACTAATACATTACTAAGTACACTTATCATCATGAGCATTGAGTAATGTATAGAATTGTTGAATCACTAGATTGTATACCTGAAGCTAATATAATATTGTATGTTAACTATATGGAATCAAAACCTGAAAAAAACGGAAACAAACAAAAAAAGAACTGATACAAAATCAGGGTTGTCTTATAAAAAGCATTTATACATCATTGTCCATGTTACTGCTTCATTCAGAAATATTTTCTATATTTTTTAACAAGATATGGATCTAGAATTACAACTATTCATTAATGGACATTTCTTTACCATATCTTAATTCTTTACCAGATGAATTCAAATTTCAGGGGCTTTCAGAATTCATCACCTTTCTTGAGAATGAAAACTGATAAAAAGTTTTTCAGTGCCCAATTGTGTCCAAGGTCTCAGTCTTCTGAACCGTATGTAATATATTATTTGATATTATATCCTTTCATAAGGAAAATCTTGATTGGAATTGGTACATTTTCTGTAGTCTGAGTAACCAAGGATTTTGGTTTGAAAAGTGCTTCCTCACAAATGTTGGTATAATTGGTGAGTAGGCAAATTTAAAAAATTTAAAATTAAAAAACCCCACAATTTAAAAAATTGGCTAGGGGATTCCCTTTTGTTCAGATATTCTCTTCACATATTGGTTAGAATGTCTCTTAAACTGAAAGCTATCATTTGAAGTCAAACAAAATATTTAATTCAATGCAAATGGACTAATAGGGCATTATTTTAGGCATCTATAAGACTAATCTATTATAGATAACACCGGAATAACTCTTTTAACTGGCAATGATTCCTCTCCCGAGATTGATAAAACTTTTAGCCATTAGGACCTGCAATATAAATGCAGTGTTTTGTCTACATTTTGTGTTTGCTTTTGTGCTTGTATCCATAAATTACTTTCTTTCTCCTAATGGTACTATCTATATTTCTCTGAATATGTTTAGGTCACGTTTATAAAACATAAGACAAAGGCATTCCGCCTTGACCGCCCTTCTCTTGCCTCCATCTTTCGTCTTGCTCTGTGTTTCTCCATTTGTACGTTTATGCATGGTGTCAAAATGCTGGATGGTTTGTATTTTTCTCTCTGGACAGGAGGGTGACTCTTCCTTACCTGTTGTACTTTGTTCTTGATGTCTCATGTTAACCTTACAAGGTTATGCTCATCAGCATTTCCTTCTTGAATCTCCCCTTGCATGTATGTCACCATGTTGTATTTCCCCACCAGCTTCCCCATTCTAAAGAAAGATCTTATGTTTCCAAGGCTCCTCTGAAGCATTACTACACATAGTATGGGTTCACAGATCAGCAGCATTGGCATCACCTGGGAACTTGTCAGAAACACACAATGTAAGCTATGCCACAGACTTGCTGAACCAGAATCTGTATTTTAACCAGATCTGGGAAAGAATAACACATTAATGAATGAAAAAATGCTGCTCTAAAGGATCTGTCCCAGCTCCATGCCCTTGGAGATCTCCTCTCTGTTCTCTGTGGCTGTTTGGTTGTGTGAAATATTATCCCCACTGATTACTGTAACGTCAAAGCCAAGACTGCATCAGCCTGGTAACAGCTGTTTGTGTCTACATGGATGCTCAGATTCAATGATCTTTCAGATCTCGCCTCTCGGCACTTTGGGTCTGGGTATATTCATCCTGCCAACTTGCTTGTGAGTAAGAAAAAGAGGATTGTGGTTGGGAAACAATAGATTAGGTGCGTATCTTTGTCACTTTCTGTTTTCACCTTTGAAAATCACCCCTTCTGACTCAAGTACAAAGTGAAGAACAAATTATATATGTTTATTAATGCAATTCTTTTTTTTAAATTTTTCTTTTAAATGTTTATTTATTTTTGAGAGAGAGAGAGAGAGAGAGAGAGAGAGAGAGAGAGACAGAGCATGAGTGGGTTAGAAGCAGAGAGAGAGGGAGACACAGAATCCGAAGCAGGCTCCAGGCTCTGAGCTGTCAGCACAGAGCCCGACACAGGGCTCGAACTCATGAGCCATGAGATCATGACCTGAGCCGAAGTCGGACGCTCAACCGACTGAGCCACCCAGGTGCCCCAATAATGCAATTCTTAATAAATTACTACTGCCCGGTTTACAAGGCTTACCAAATTTAGCTTTTTCTGTCTCCCACTACAAATGGGTTATTTTTGTGTTAAGCCAGCTATTTTGATTGAGAAAAATAAGTGTCATTTGTAGGACTGGACATATTATTGGTACAACAACCTCAGGAAAGGAGTCATCTGTTCGATGCTATGGTAGGGAATGAAAACTGTCTCCACAATCTTATTCCTAGTCTAAGCCATAGTGACTTGATTGTTAATTTGGTTAGAACGTGGTTTGCTGAAGCCTTAGCATAGTGCTGTACTGTGAAAGCTGTTATATTTGATAGGTTTCCATGTGTTTTAGAGTCCTTGGAGTGACATGAAGTGATTTTAAAAAGAAAAAGATGTACCATACACTTCAGCGTAGAATCATCATGACATTGAAATGGACTATTGTTCCTCAGTTGGGCTTATTTCCTTCTTAGATATGGTGGAGGTCTTTGACACACAGAAAATGTACAACCAAGAGGAGAGTAAGAGGCAGATGTCATCTTTTTTTTGGTTTTGTTTTGAGCAAGGATTCTGCACACGAGAAACAATTCAGAAAAGAAAGTGAACACATAACATATATTATGGTTCACGTTATATCAGAACTACATATACAATGAGGTAGTCTCTTACAAATTGTGTGACAGCTTGTTGATAGACAGGCAGGTCGAGAGGGTTAAAAGCCTCTAATAGGTCACATATAAGAGGAATTCTGAGCATTCTGTTCAAACAAGAATTCGGAAAGTGGATAGTTATCGAATATGATTGCTGTGAATCGTAGGTCAATATAAAGATACCAATATATAGGATAACTAACACTAGGTATATTTGATGGTGTGTTATCTTTCATTTCCAAAGGTAGTTGTACTATTTCCCTAGATTGACATAAAAATCTCTTGTAAACTCTATATTATGAGTAAATAGCATTTACTCAATATTCACATCTACGTAAGGAAAGCATGTTGTTATTACCAAAAAAAAATTACCGCTGTATTTAAGTATTGGGTTATTATGAAATGTAATTAAACCCATATTAAATTTAACATGAATTACATTTTAAATTAAACCAGGTTTCATATTAATGTTAGTTTAGGATTTCTGATTTTGAAATTGTATTCTGTTACCTATTTGCAAAGACACTAAAGCTTATCGTTTTAAAATAAAATTTCTTCCTACAGATGTATGAAGAATGTAAATTCAGGCATGTATCATGTTTAAAATTAAGAATTCATTTAAGATGATATATTCTTCACATATGACTGACTTTTCATGGTTTTGACATTGGTTACCTTAAATCCTATGCTGAAGAACTCTAAATACAGCATTTCTTGTTGATGGTTTTACTCTGCGGTATCACAAAAGCTATGGAGACATTAATGGTTGTTGCAGTTATGGAGGGGGACTAATGTCACTTATTGAGTGGGAGGTAGGACGCTAGACATCCTACACTTCACAGGATAGTCCCAACAATGAAGAATTATCCTGAACACTGCATGGTCTTTAAATGTTCCTCCAGGTATATATATAAGGAGTTGAAAATACTTGTGATAATGATCAGAGTCCAGAGCCTATCTCAGCCTACATGTTGAAACAAAGCAAATCTACATAGTTTTAATACGCACAAAATTTCCTAAGAATGTAAAACACATATACAACAAGAATAATCAAATAAAATCTCAAATGCTCGTAATTTCGTTTGGAATTTTACCAAGATTTAGTTCACCATATTGGAAAATCTTGTCAGTCATCAACAACGATCCCTCGTGGTATATGAGTCACTGACTAAATACCCTGCATTTTGTAGCTCTGTGTTCATGACGATTTTTAAAGGGGCAAGTGTCTAATTATCTGCTATATTACCTAGTATAGTTGTTTCCAAGTGTTTAAAAACCAACCCCCCCATCACATACATATATATTCCATTGTTTACTGACTTCCTTTCATGTACTCTTTATATTGTAGTGAAGGCATTGAGCTGATGTTTAAAAGTTATCTTCTGGGGGCGCCTGGGTAGCTCAGTCGGTTAAGCGTCCGACTTCAGCTCAGGTCACGATCTCGCGGTCCGCGAGTTCGAGCCACGCTTCGGGCTCTGGGCTGATGGCTCAGAGCCTGGAGCCTGCTTCCGATTCTGTGTTTCCCTCTCTCTCTGCCCCTCCCCCGTTCATGCTGTGTCTCTCTCTGTCTCAAAAATAAATAAACGTTAAAAAAAAAAAGTTATCTTCTGTTATCTGTGAATTTTAGTTCAGGATAGTAATAGGGTCATTAAAAACATGTTTATTACAAAATGGGGTATACTGGTTCTGATAATTTTGAGAACAGCTGTCCTAGGAGCATTTTATTTCATGTAGATTTATGCCTCCCAACAATTGTTCAACAAGAGTTTACTTTTTGTAGGAGGGCAAACATGGAAAAAAAGTGGGGTGTTGAAAAAAAGTGGGGGGTTGATGCACATTTACTTGCTGTGTGATTTGGGGTGATCAATAAATTTCTCTGGGCCTGAATTTTCTTTCTATTAAAGTACTGGAATTGATGAACTCTTAAGTCCCTAAGACAACACATTATTATTATAAGTAGGAATTTATTTTCAGGGTGTAGAATCTATACCTAGAATCTGCATATTTCATTTACAACATTCACTGGTCTCTTTTCATGCTACATTTGAACCTATTAAATAATATGAAATTAACTTTTCTATACATAAAATTTTCACTAAGTAGTAAACCACTTAAATTTTATTTTGAGGAATAGATTAGCAACATGATAAATTCTACAATGACTACAAGTTCTTCCTTGGCAAAACTAATACCATGGGTTTTCATTTTTATTATACATGAAAACATACAGTTACAAATATATATATATATATATATATATATATATATATATATATATATATGATAGTAGGTGCAAAGGTGTGTGTATATACACATATATAGATTTATCTCTGATATTTTGAAGGCTATATGCAGCTGTGTATATTAATGGCTGATTTCCCTAAAGCCCAGACAAGATTTCCTGAGTGAAATGTATACATGGTAATATATGAGAAAATTAGTTGTCCCCAGGTCATATAAAGAGTTGGTTGGAAAAGGGTACATTTATCTTTATTTTTTTGGCAGGCCAGCATTCTTTCCTTCAATTCCCATTTCCTCCCTCCCTCAGCCACATGCACCTTGCCACCTTTTTTCTTTAAATTATCAAGAAGAGGCCACAAGATGAGGAATACTTCACTGCAGGTGGTGATATGAAACTGACAAGTAGTTTATAAACTAGCCCTACCCTATCGCTTGGAGAAGCTTTATAACTGATTGTTTTAATACCAAAGTGACACCAAAGGGGGTCAAGTAAATAAATATGCAAGCCTCACCAGTTCAAAATAATAAAATTCCAATGTGTGCAAGCCTGCTTGTTGAACATATGTTTGAGGCACGGCTAAGCCATCTGGCTCAGTGTCAAGCATTTACACCAACTGCAGTCTTACAGTACCTGACAGCAGAAAAGCTTTATTCCCCTGGTGTTTGGGCACAAATGGAGAAATATTATTGAAATGATTATCTGCATCAAGACTCAGATTTGCTTTGACATTTAGCTGGCTCTGTTTAATCCAAAGGGTTGTCTGAATGAATAAAGAGAAGGGTTCCTCCAGAAGATGCTGTGAGCAGCCAGGGAAAGCCAAATGATTAATGAGACTGAAAGGCAGGGTGGACCTGCCCACCTCCACCCAGACCTCAGTGCCAAGAACTGAATATGAAATTAGTCTAAAGCTTTCCGTGGCTTGTCAGGAAGATTCTTCCACCCCTCACATGGTGCTCTCGTTTTGGACCTCTGGAAACAAAAGGAACTGATACCTTACCCAATATGGAAGAAATCGGCTGGGAGAGAGCTTCATGTTATAATCAGAACATTTCACATTCAAACACTTTTTGCTTTTAACAGCTCTACCGGAGGCATTTAGATATTATGTTAGGAAGACAGTCTCTCTTAGGAATCAGAAAGCTACGGCTTGTCGACTTGTTTCTGTTTTGGCAGCTGGTTTCTACATGCTATGGTCCTTATATCAAGATAATTTCATTTGGCTTAGAATGCTGTGTTCCACTGGTTATTCTGTGCTGTCATTCATTTTAAAATGCTATAGTAAGCTGAGCTGCTTGAAAAAAGATACAGTGCTATTTTCAGCATTCACCTCTGCTGATAAAATTCAGAGGTGTAGCCAAAAAGAGACACCTTTATCAGAATAATGGGAAATCAGTGAGAAAAGATAATGATAATAATAATAATAGTAGTAGTAATAATAATAATAATAAAATAATTTGGAAACCTTTCTCAAAGGGTTCTAGGTTCACATCTGCTTTACCTGATTTTGGGGGTATACTGTACCTTTTGGAATGAGAGTTTTGGTAGTGATTGTTGATTTAGAGTTGAAATTACTTTGGTAATTTGGATTTAATAAGAACGTTAGACATGATTTTCTCTTCACTCTTACTTTTAATTAACTTTTTATAAAGATATGAATGAATTCTAATGAACACCATTGGCAGGCTAATTGATTTGTTTCAGAGCACAGTGAGTGATCAGTATGCTGGTAGGATTGTGATATACTATTCAAGGATGTCAAACAGTTTTTGGGTTAATTTTCTGGCAGAGGTTAGTTGGGGAAACTGCTTAAAATATGTACTGTTTTTGATTTTCAAACAAGTGCTTGTTTTTTAAAGAATTCAGTGAATTAAAAGATATCTACTGCTTTGAATTTATAGTGTCTTTAAATTATCACCTTGCCACTGGGGAGTTGTTTTGTGTATTCTGCATATTAACAGAATACTTTTACATGTGTTATGCACATGAGAATATTAAAGAAAATTTTCAGAAGGTGAAGCATTGTTTTGGCAAGAAGAAAGATAAGAGTGTGCTTCTCTGTATAAAAATTTATTTTTAAAAGTTGCCACAAAACCAAGAGTGGTCAAAACAAATCCTGAAAGCACCCGTTTAAAGAAAAATGAAGCACAACTCCAAGAGGTTACTGTTTTGCTAGGGATCTCACTTTAAAGGTTTGGCTTAAATAAATCCCAGTGAAATGACATTCTTTTATAGTGTTAAGAACAATGAGCGGGTGAGAAAATATATTATGACATAGTTAAACACAGGGCTATAATTTCTAAACTGCATAAATTACATGTTTTCCCCTATTATGATACAGACAGCCAAACTGAACATTTTTGAAAGAAAATGACCAACGTATGATTAATTGCAAGCTCACAGATTTTGTAGCTTCAAGAGTAAATCAACTGCTAAGAAGTGCTAACTTGCTAAAATATAAACTAATTTTAGTCTCTAGATATTAAAATATAATCCACCTTCTTCCTCCATTGGGAGAGCTAATTAGAAATTGTGACTGGCAGAAGGAGGAGAACCCAGAGAACACCAGGATTAAGTTCATGTGCTTAAAACCTGAGCCCGGAAAAAGTGGCCAGATTTTTTTATTCTTTACATTTCACATATTTGAGTTTCCTGAAGCCAGCTTATGATAATGGCTGCTACCCAAATGTGGAAGTAACAGAAGAGAGGGTTTGTGAAAAGAACGCGTTTAGTTAACATAGAATGCTACAAATATAATGCAGAAACACAGAAAAATGGTTCACAGATTCCATTTCTACCCCCCTTTTTTTTCCTCAAAAGATCTGACTGTCCATATATAACACATCTAATAGCTAAGGTTTTGCAAAGGCCATCAGATAAGTGGTGTTTGTGTTCCGAATCTTTACATCCTAGGAAACCTTACAAACCGTGAGTTAGTCTTGATTTCAAGTTGGTTTTACCTGGACTCTGCTGACTCTTCCATTGAAGACGAAGGCAAAAAAATGATGGTGTTGGGTATGCATAATAAATAAATAGACTGGCTGTCCTGCTCACATGCCCAGAACACCTGCTGACAATTTCAAATTCACTATTTTACATGGTTAGGGTCTTATTTCACAGAATTTTAATTTTGCTGTATTTTTTTAAAGTATAGACATACAGTTAAACCTTTTCATAATATGTCTGTGAGATTTTCAATTAAATAAATGATGGATACAGCAGAAATCCAAGAAGATTCCCTACCACATATTATGATTTGGTGTGAATAAGTGAGTGAATTAAAATTACATAATTTTAAGGAGTTACTCTCTTATAATAATAACCTTTTTTAAAAATTTACTACTGAAGAAATAGATCCAGGAAAGCATTTTCATACTGGAAATAGAAGACTACCAAATGTGGAGCTATTATTCTGTGAGCATTTAAAAATATTAAATTATGATAAAAATTCCCCAGTGTATATTTTTACGTACATTTGGGTTAGATGTACTTATCTCACATTGAGATTAGTTGCAATATAGTTTTAAAAGAATAGCATGGCTTTCCCTGGGGAGTTTTAATTAAATTCAGTATGAATGACAAGACAATGTATCTCCCAAGTTTAGTTATAACAAAACCTACAAACATTCCTTTTCCTGCTCTTAAAGAGTAATGATTTTAACCAGCCAGCATTCCAAACCCCAAGGTAATGTTCATAATGAAAATAGTAGTAATTGTGAAAGGCATTATTAATAGTGAGTAAGAACTAAACCACCAGGGTTGTGATCCTAGCTCTATGACATCTCAGCTGTGAAATGCTGGAAAAATTATTTAGAATATCAACTTTGGTTTTCACATCTACAAAATAAGTATACCAGTAATATTTACCTCTCAGCATTGTTATGAGGATTAAAGATATTAATGTAAATGTAAAATGTAGATGTAAAATGACTGGATTAGTGTCTGACATACAGTAAGTGCTTAATACATATTAAAGCATGCACACCTGCCAAACGTTACCAGTGTATAATACATGAGCCTATGGAAACAATTGTTCCCCCGTTTCCAATAAAGTTCTTTGTCTTAGAGTCTCCAACATGAGTTAATATAGAATCAAGAAATGCTGGTAAGGTAAAAATGAGGGCCAAGACAGGTCCGAGAAGTTTTATTCCTCCAGAATCACACCCCCATCTGCTGATAAGAGCCTAGAGAGTTGACAAATTTGGTCATGTAGAAAACAGATTATATCACTCCCGTCTTTTAGCTCATATCTTTTTCATTTACTGCAGTGTTTCAGTCAGAGGCTTATGATTCAGCATAAAGAATGGTGCTATTTTTAAAGCACCCAATATAAATTCATCAATTGTGTAAAGGTGAACAATGATAATTTAGGCATTTGTCTCTAGAAAGGGTTACCGTTTTGAATGTCTACTTTGTGCCAAACACATTTATTTGGTTGTTGCTAACTATCACCACAATCCAAAATATTTTTACTTCTATTATTCCCATTTCAAACATGTCTAAACATGTTCAGAGAGATTATTTACTGTATTCTAGGTCATATACTTAATAGCTAGGATTCAAATGCAAATTTATTTAAATTCAGAGCCAATGGGTGTACCTGGGTGGCTTAGTCGGTTGAGCATCAGACCTCAGCTGAGATCATGATTTCATGTCCTTCATGGGTTTGAGCCCCGCATCGGGCTCTGGGCTGACTGCTCAGAGCCTGGAGCCTGTTTCAGATTCTGTGTCTCCCTCTCTCTGCCCCTCCCCTGCTCACGCTCTCTCTCTGTCTCTCAAAAAATAAAACATTAAAAAAAAATTCTGAGCCAATGTTATTTGCACTACATTATTGTACCATAGGACATGAGAAAACAAGACTTGAAATCTGACTATGCTCCTAAAAAAATAAAGAACTTCTCTTCTTTGATTTCACAACCTGCAAAATGTGTGGAAAATGAATACTTTGAACTCTGGATTTGCAGTCATTTACCCACATCAAGAACATAAAATACTGAGGGAAAGAAAGTAACTGTAATATTCTCTCATTTTTCTGTGGTCCTGTTTTCTCATATTGGCTTCTCTGATTTCGTTGCCTCAGCGGCACAGTTCCTTTGCAGACTGTTTAAACCCATCCAGGAGCAGATGTTCCTTCTGTAACTTCTGGACCTTTGTGACCAAATAAAAATATCTTACATAGGTGATGCTAAGGTCCCAGAAATAATGGAAACTAAAACTGGGCAGAAGCAATATTCAGAGAGGTGATGCTAAGAATTTTCCCAAAGTATGCCAACCCACAGACTGAAGAAATTCTCCAAGCCTGAGTAGGTCAAATATAAGGAAAAGCACACCTAAACACATAGGGTCGGGTAGCTGAAAACCAAAGGAAAAAAAATGGAAAGTAATCAGAGAAGAATATTATCTTCAACAGAGCCGCAATGAAACAGACAGCAAACTTGTCAACATAAATGATGGAAGCAAAAGACAATAGAATGATATCATAAAGTGTTAAAAGAACATTGCAATCTGGGAAGTAAAAAAAAAAAAAAAAAAAAAAAAAAAAAATATATATATATATATATATATATATATATATATCACATTGCACAAAGAAATGGAGAGCAAAGAAAAGGGTAAGTAGGTGGGTAAATATAAATGAATATTGACTGGACATACTACAATAACCATGTACAAACATCAAAATGTAAAAACATTAACAGTGTACAAACCAATAGTATTTCTGAGAATTTAAAATATGTGTAGAATTAAAATGCATGACAATAATAAAATATAATTTTATTTTATTTTTTAAATTTTTTTTTAACGTTTATTTATTTTTGAGACAGAGAGAGACAGAGCATGAATGGGGGAGGGTCAGAGAGAGAGGGAGACACAGAATGTGAAACAGGCTCCAGGCTCTGAGCCATCAGCCCAGAGCCCGACGCAGGGCTCGAACTCACTGACCGCGAGATCGTGACCTGAGCCGAAGTCGGATGCTTAACCGACTGAGCCACCCAGGCGCCCCTAACTCATTCACTTTTAAGCCTATTTTTGTTTTCAGCAGTGTTATTATGGAAGTTCATAATAATAACTGAAATTTATTAAGAAAATATTAAATTAGGGGTGCCTTGGGTGGCTCAGTCAGTTAAGTGTCCGACTCTTGATTTTGGCTCATGTGATCTCATGGTTCCTGAGACCAAGCCCTGTGTTGGGCTCTGCACTGACAGCATGGAGCTGGCTTGCGATTCTCTCTCTCTCTCTCTCTCTCTCTCTCCATCCCCAAGTTTGCATGCTCACTCTCTCTCTCTCTGTCTCAAAATACATAAATAAACATTAGAAAAGATTAAATTATGTTTAGTCCACCCTATTTTCAGAGATTAGAAAATGTGTGATAGATCTTGGACTTTTTTTTTTCATCCAAACTGTTAAAATATATATTTTTTAAATTTTTTATGTTTATTTACTTTTGAGAGAGAGAGAGAGAAAGAGCATGAGCAGGGGAGGGGCAGAGAGAGAGAGAGAGGGAGACACAGAATCCAAAGCAGGTTCTAGGCTCTGAGCTGGCAGCACACAGCCTAATGCGGGACTGTAACCCATGAACCTTGAGAACATGACCTGAGCCGAAGTCGCACGGTTAACCGACTGAGACACCCAGGTGCCCCTCAAATAGTTAAAATAAAGAAGCGATGCTGTGAAAGGTGATAGCTTTATATTAGCTAGAAATTCAGGATGCTCTTCCATGGTAGTGTAATGATACCTTCCTTCTCAAACATTGGATGACTAGAATATATAAACTTCAAGGTGAGGGGAACTAAGTGGGGGCATGAGAAACATTTAAAATCCACTGGAAAGGGGCACTGGGTGGCTCAGTCAAGCCTCCGACTTCAGCTCAGGTCATGACCTTGTGGTCCGTGGGTTCAAGCCCCGTGTGGGGCTCTGTGCTGGCACCTCAGAGCCTCGAACCTGCTTCGGATTCTGTGTCTCCCTCCCTCTCTCTGCCCCTCCCCCACTTGTGCTCTGTCTCTCAAAAATAAATAAATGTAAAAATTAAAAAAAATTTAAAATAAAATCCACTGATTAAAAAAAAGGTGTGGGGATTAAGTTAAAATACATATCAGATTTATGATAGATTTGAAAGGCATAGGAATTACCTGGGATGTCTGTTAAAATACAGATTCTTATTCAGCAGGTCTGTGGTGGGACCTGAGATGTTGGGTTTCTAACAAGTTGTCAAGGGATGCCAATGCTCTAGTCCATGGACCACGCTTGCAGTAGCTAGAGCCTGGAGAACATAGAACAGAAAGTCTTGAGGATGATAATCAAAGGCAATAATGAAAATACTTCATTCGTCATATGACCATTGCTTCCATGGCTCTAAACTCTACGCAGTCAAAAGGTATTCAATAGGTTCCCCCGCCCACACCAAAAAATAAACAAATAAGAAAACACCCCAGAAAACAACAACAACAAAAGCCATTCAGGAGATTTTAGGAAACTTATAAAAATGTAACAAATATGTACCAAATTATTTTCACCAAACTAATGTCTCAAAGGATTTGCAATTGTTTATTTTTTTATTTGCAATTGTTTATTTTTTTATTTGCAATTGTTTATTTATTTCCACAAATAGTGAAAGTGATCACAGCCTGTCAATGCATATCCTCATAGCGTCTCAGGGCTATCAATTTCAACTTAGGGAAACAAAAGCTTCCTTAGAAAAACACATACAGGGGAGCTGCAGTCATTTTTGATTATGACTTCTAAAATATACTTCCCATCAAATTTCATATAAAATTAAAATCCAGGGATAAAGCTGCCAATCAAAACATTGGCAAATGAGAAATGCACACAGTAAACATTTGGGAAAATAACATAGCAGTTTTCTTCTTTTATTAAATTTTCACTGAACAAATGGAAAGTGCTTTAGTGTCAGGGAAGCTGCAAGAATAAAAGGCAATGAGATTGGAAGCAGTGTGTTATAAAGATTAAGAGAACTACATTCAATTATCTTACCCACATATTCCCCTCACCCTGTAAAACTCCTATCCTCTGAAAAGTATTTAATCAGTAGTCTTGAATCTGAGTATTTCTGAAAATTCTTAGTGTTCCCCTATGTGGGTAACTTTTGGAATCTGCGATGAGTATGAAGAAATAAAGAACATTAAAATATAAAATAGTTTTTCTAGAAAATTATTACCAGCAAGAGAAATAAAGTATAATTAAATGTCTTAAGAAGAACATGATATTTATCAAAAACCTTATTTGTCTGGGGTTTCAACAGGTATTGTTTAGAACCAACGATCACCTTTCTATTTAATCCCATGGCAGAGGAACAAGAGGAAACTACATGGAGAACATTAAAGGGAAGAAATATGAGAACCTGGAAAAAATACACCTGCATTCGCTTCAACAGAATTGGGAAATCTGATTGGAAGATGAAAAATAGTAACAGAGTCTTCAAATGATTTTCTCGAGGACTTTACATAAAGGGAAAGATAAAAGAAATAACTTAAAACAATGGGGGAATAGAGAGGTCGATTAAAATCCTGAAGGAAGACAAACTCTTACACAATATACATTATATAATATACATTATACATTATATACATATACATATACATATACATATACATATAATGTATATGTACAATATATACAATATACAATATACATTATATATTTACGTTATAAAAGGAAGGAAAGGAGAAAAGTTGTTCTAGTTCAGTATTGAGGCACAAATGGAAAAAATACTTTTTACTCCATAACTTTAAAACATAATATTTATAACAAGATGACTTAAGAATATATTTTAAATTGTGGGGCGCCTCAGTGGCTCCGTCAATTAAGCATCTGACTCTTAGCTTCAGCTCAGATCATGATCTAGCTGTTTGTGAGTTCCAGCCCCGCATCGGGCTCTGTGTTGATAGTAGGGAGCCTGCTTGGGATTCTCTCTCTCTCCTTCTCTCTCTCTCTCTCTCTCTCTCTCTGTGCCCCTCCTTTGTGTGCTCTCTCTCTCTCTCTCAAAATAAATAAATAAATTTAAAAAATAAAAATAAATTTTACACTGTGATGAGTTTTTGCACACCTCAGCGGATTAAAATATGAATCAAAATTCACCAGCATCATTCTCCACAATTACTTGTTGAATGTAACTCTAACAGACCACTTTTCTAGACCCTGAGAGCCCAAAATGTACAAAATATGGTCACGCTAAGTAAGTACCATTACAGGGGGCTAAGAATATATCATCTGACTTATTCATGAATTTATTCCTTTATTCAATTTGTATTAATTCAGTGACCCCTTAGGGTCAGGGCATGGATTGAGAGGTAAGAAAAACTTGTGCAAGGCTGATCGCTGTAGGCTGCCATGTAAGGAGACTTCCCGCAAAGCTCCATGGAACCTGGCAAGGCCCACTACTTAAGACAATCAATCTTGGTCAACTCCGTGGCTTGGATCCCAGCCCCAACCATGAATATTAATGTGGTGAATTCTTCCTCTGGCTTGCTTCATTCAGCAGGAATAGTAAACCTTGAACCATAGCCACCTGATCACAACAAAAGAGGAGCTTGTGTTATTCCAAAAAAAACATGAACTTTGCAAGATAAGGCCTAAGTCAGTTCTACCATGTCATATCTGTGATCATGCTCTCCGATCAAACCATTAGTGGAAGTGGTTCCGCCTTAACCATGGAGCTTAAAAGCCCCACAAAAATTCACTTTCCCCTGAAATCTGACATTTCCCCAGACTGCATTTATCTGTGTTGGATGGGAAATGGGGCCCACCTATCAGTGACCGACCCTGTCTCCAACTTTTCTCTAATGGATGGTGCTCCATTAGTTTTGGTTCAGGCTGGTATGGTGTGACATGAGTTGCTTGGACTTTTGTTCTCTTTTTTGCAGAAGAATTCAAACCGGACTTCTTTGCTAGACTCTAAACGTTGTGGGCCAACATATGTTTCTTTTAATTTGTTTTTGGAGATGGGTTTAAGTCCAAATTCTTTGCTAGTATTCCATCTACATACAAGCAGACTTCTTTATTTAATTTTTTTTAATGTTTATTTTCGAAAGAGAGGGAGACATAGTGTGGGTAGGGGGGCGGACACAGAATCCGAAGCAGGCTCCAGATTCTGAGCTGTCAGCACAGATCTCAATGCAGGGCTCAAACTCACAAACTGTGAAATCGTGACCTGAACTGAAGTTGGACGCTTTACCGACTGAGCCACCCAGGAACCCCACCCCCCCCCCCCAGCCTTTATATTCAAAGCATCATGTGATATGGAGACATATTTCAGCAATATAGTGGATTCAGCTCCAGACCAATGCAATAAAACAAATATCACAATAAAGTGAGTCAAATGAAGTTTTTGGCTTCCCACTGCATATAAAAGTTACGTTTACACTATACTGTAGTCTATTAAGTATGCAAATAGCATTGTGTTTAAAAGCAGTAAATATTGGGGCGCCTGGGTGGCTCTGTTGGTTGAGCGTCCGACTTCGGCTCAGGTCATGATCTCGCGGTCCGTGGGTTCGAGCCCCGCATCGGGCTCTGTGCTGGCAGCTCAGAGCCTGGAGCCTGTTTCAGATTCGGTGTCTCCCTCTCTCTCTCTGACCCTCCCCTGTTCATGCTCTGTCTCTCCCTGTCTCAAAAATAAATAAACGTTAAAAAAAAAAATTAAAAGCAGTAAATATTTTAATTAAAAACACTTTGTTGCTCAAAATGGTAACCATTATTTCAGAAGTCATAATCACTGATCACAGATCACAATAACAAATATAATAATAACAAAAAAGTTTGAAATATTGAGAGAATTATCAAAACATGACACGGAGACATGAAGTGAGCAAAGTTGTTGGAAGAATGGCAACAATAGATTTGCTCAACACAGGGTTGCCACAAACCTTCAGTTTGTAAAAAATGCAAGTCTGCCAAGTTCAGTAATGCAATGTACAATAAAATGAGGTATACGTGTATAGCATATGGTAGAGATATACTAATTCATTGACTTTGTGTATTTATTTAATCTTTACAACTATCGTATGAAAGAAGTATAATCTTGCGTATTTTCTAGAGAAGGAAAATAAAATTCAAGGATAGGTCATTTCTGAAAGACATACAACTAGAAAACGACCAAGTTGAGGTTCAAGTTCTTATGTGTCTGATTCCAAAGTCTATGCTAAACTAAATGATCTCCATTTAATTAGAGTGGACATAAAGGAATCATGCTTCCAGAGGATTGTAAAAGTTAGGAACATGGATGTTGGTGTGCTGAAAGTGAAAATTAAGGGTCAGGATAGTGTATTTCTCAGGTATGGGTTACCATAATTCGATATGACACACCGGTCCAAAACCCAGTGGCTTAAAAAAGTAAGCAGCCATTTTTCACTCATTTGTTTGCCTGTTGGCTTGAGCTCAGCTGATCTTGGCTGGGCTCAACTGAGCCTGACGGAAAGATTTGGATTGAGTTCAAGCCTGTTTCACAAAACCCTCGTCTCGGCCACCTGGATGACTCAATCGGTTAAGCCTCCGATTTCCGCTCAGGTCGTGCTTTCGAGGTCTGTGAGTCTGAGCCCTGCATTGGGCTCTGCTGACAGCTAGGAGCCTGGAGCCTGCTTCAGATTCTGTCTTCCTTTCTCTCTCTCTCTCTGCCTCTCCCACATTCATGCTCTGTCTGTCTGTCTGTCTCTCTCTCAAAAATAAATAAATATTTTTTTAAAAGCCCACAACAAAACCCTCATCTTTTGGGGAACAGCAGTTACCGAAGTGCATTCTTCTCATGGCAAAAGGTGGAGAGAAGAGGGGAAGCCGAACTGTACGAGCACACTTTTAGCTTCTGTTCTGGTCACGCCACCCAACATCTTGTTGGCCAAAACAAACCCTATGGCAAAGTCCAAAGTCAAGGCTATAGAGATTTATACTCCCTGCAAGGAGGTGAGGTGGTAGAGAGAAAGTGAATATTCGCTGAACAATAATCTGTCCCGTTCATAAATATTCATGTCCCTCCCATGTGCAAAATACATTCAGCTCCATTTAGGAAACCCTAAAGTCTCACCTAATCATGACATCAGGCTTGAAGTCTAGGATATTGGCATCTATAGAGGTACAGCTGCGGGTCTTGTTAGTGTGGAGTCCTCTATACTTAGAAGACAAGTTCTCTGCCCCCAATCAACACATGCAAACTCAAAATAATCCTGGAATAAGGAAGGATAACTGCAGCGAACTTGCACAAAAGGGGAAGAATGGGGCACATGCGGTAGTCAGGTGCCCTCCACATTCTCAAAATCTGCTAGTGTTAGGTCACTAGGTTCCCTACGGTAGAGCATATCCCTCTACCAGGCCCCAGCTCCCCTCCCTAGGAATTCCTATCAGTTCGTTGTACTCCACGGCTCTTGAATCGACCCTTCCTTCGCCGTCACCTGCCTTGGCCATTTAGGAGGCTGAAGCCTTGGAAGCATATGCCTTTCTTGGCTGCCGAACAACTTACTGATTCTACTTTCAGCCTGCAGAAAATCGGAAGTACAGATGTGTTTTACCTCTCCAGTTGATTTCATCTCTTTTTGTCCAGTCCATGCGGCTAGCACTTTTGCCAGGAGTTACCTCAAAATCCTCATCGGTTTTCTTTATATTTGATTCTATATATTTTGATTCCAGTAAAATTCCGGTTTTAAAAAGCCACACTCACCATGGTTTTGGAAACATGCCTCTTTCTCTAGGCTTAAAAATGGCATTTCAGGGGTGCCTGGCTGAAATAGCTTTTCAGTTATTTCGGTCAGAAGAGCGTGCGACTCTTGATGTCGGGGTGCTGAGTTTGAGCCCCACGTGGGGTGTCGAGATTACTTAAATAAATAAAATTTTAAAAAGGTATTTCAGATGCACACACATCTGTGTGTGTATGTGTGTGTGTGTGTGTGTGACAGAGAGAGAGAGAGAGAGAGAGAGAGAGAGAGAATGAATGAATTGGTAGATTTACAAAGCTTAGCTTCAAGCTGTGGGTTAAATCCAGGTTTGCTCCATGCGTCTTTCTTCTCCTTGGGCCAGTGCCTCACAGATAAATTTTATTTATTTAAGTTCTTCTCATGGCAAAATGTATGGACTCCAGAGAGCAAACTCAATCATACAAGATAATTGAAGTCTCTGATTACATCACATCTTCTCCCATCCCCTTGGCCAGAGCAGGTCATATGACCAAGCCCAAGTTAGTTGGACAGAGAAATACACTCTTTCTCTGGAGGTAGGGTGGGAGGCAAAAAAGAGAGAATATTTGTTGAACACTTATAATATAATCAACCATAGGGTGTAATAATAAGTCAAATTCTAAAATGTTCATGTAGGGTGAAATCTCGTATAGGTCAAAACAAATAATACTGAGGACATAGTGCATAGGCATAAATAGAGAGGAAATATTATTTGGACACTTGTCTAAAATGATAGGGGGTGGCAAAGCAAATACACTACTTTATAGTTTCCTAAACTAGGGGAAGCAGGGAAGAATAGTTTCCTTCCGAGAGGATTTTAAGAGAGTCGGTATATAGAAGGAATAACCATTACATGCATATTTATGTGCACATATGACTATAGAAACTGGACCTTGAAATTTTCTTTCTTTTTTTTTCTTTACAAAAATTTTTAGATGTTTTACTTATTTTTGAGACAGAGAGAGACAGAGCATGAGTTGGGGGGGGGGGTGCGGGCAGAGATAGAGGGAGACACAGAATCCGAAGCAGGCTCCAGACTCCGAGCTGTCAGCACAGAGCCTGACGCAGGTCTTGAACTCTCGAGCTGTGAGATCATGACCTGAGCAGAAGTCGGACGGACGCTTAACCGACTGAGCCACCCAGGTGCCCCTGGACCTTGAAATTTTCAAAGCTGAAGAATCAGCCATTCAAAAGTTGTTAGCAGTCTCCACCTTTGAATATCTTTTTTTCACCTGGGAAAGCCCTGTGGGTGGTCCTTTTACATATGCAGATGTGAGACAAGGGCAAATTTGCAGAGAAGGGAAAACATTAGGTCCCACCATGAAGCAGCTTTAAGGAGATGACTCAGTAAAGCATTGTGAAATCAGATTTGAGATATGGGTTATGAATGGTCACTTCCCCTTCTCCTTTCTTCTTTCCTTCCTTCCTTTCCCCCTTTCTCCCTCCTTCCTTTCCTTCTTCTCTCCTTTCCCTCTTTTCCTTTCTTTGGCTGCTTCTGTTTTCTTCCCTTTCTCCCTCCCCGTTTATTATTTTTGCTTTATATCTCTGCTTTTTTTTTCTTTTTGCCTTTGATTATGAACCACTTCTCTCTCTCTCTCTCTCTCTCTCACACACACACACACACACACACACACAGAGGAGAATAGCATATCAAATCCCATTGTATTTGTCATTCTACTTGACCATTTTTGTCTCACAGCCACTATTGTTTCTATACCCCAGCCATGCTCTTGGCCACAGAATTAGCATAGAAGCATTCCCAGACATAACATTACTGCAACCTAAATAGTTCATCAGTGTTGCTAGTCCTAGTCATTGTGCTTTCTTTATTTTATCCTCAAGCCTTCAGTAAAATCTTGTTGAAAGATATATATACTGTGTGTGTGTGTGTGTGTGTGTGTGTGTGTATTTAAATATTTATTTATTTATTCTTCAGAGAGAGAGAGAGAGAGAGAAAGAGAGCTAAGGGGGGCGGAGAGAAGAGAGGGAGACAGAGAATCCAAAGCTGGTTCTGAGCTGTCAACATAGAGCCCCACATGGAGCTCGAACTCATGAACCCGTGAGATCATAACCTGAGCCACCCAGGTGCCCCTGTGTATATTTTGTTAATAAAAATCATAAAATGCACGTCCAGGTTCAGAAAGAGTAGCTACAGGAGATCTGTATCCTTTTCAAGATTGGAGTGGAGTTATTAAGCCAACTGCATGGAACAGCAATTTGTTCACCACAAAGAGGGAATCTTGGGGAAGGGACAGGCATCCTCAGCAAGCCAAGCAGTGTGGAAGCATGAGGAGAAAGCCAGAATCCGAATCCATGAGAGATAAGCTTCTTGGATAGTATTTTCCAAACTATAGGCAACCATTCATTAGAGGAAAGTAAAATCAGTTTCTGGGTGACACCACCATTCAAAACATGAATAAGAATAGATAAGGTTAGAATGGACTAGAATAGAATAGAAAATATATCAGGGGATGTTAAGACATGTTAAGGCAAAGTACCGTATTATTTTTGTTAACTTCCACATGGTTATACTGGGTCATGACTGGTGGTTACGGCCACAGATGTTTGAAAAGCTATCCTCTACGGAGGCTTAGAAACAGCTCAGAGACACGTTGAGAGAAATGAGAGTTTATGACAGTTAGGTGTGTGGATGCCTGTATAGCTGGTTCCCTGACCATAAGGATTTTGTCTATTTTGGTTACTAAATTTGTCTATTTGGTTACTATTTTGATTGTACCTTCCAAAGTGTCTGAAACATAGTGTGTTCTCAATAATGTTTGCTTAATAAATAAATAGAAGAGACAAATGTATTTGTTTGGCAGATTGCCTTCCTTCGTGTGGTGATTCAGTCTTCCATTTTGTGACTCTCCTTTTCCCTAGGGTTTCAGTGTCCTCTGTATCTAGCTGATGGCAGGGAAGGAGCCTGAGAAGACATCCTTGCTCTTAGGAGCCTAATCAAAATCCAGTCTTTTGACCATGCTAAAGTGCAAGGGAGCCTGAAAAACATCATACAGCCATGTGCCGAGAAAAAGAAGAGAATCGATTTGATGAACAAATAGTATAGTTGTATAAAACAGTACATGATAAGGTTCAAGTACATGGTACTGTGGACATTTTCTATTCTGGTGACATTGGGAACGGTAGTATTTCAGAGGTTCATTGAAAAGATTAGCTAAAGAGAGGAATTTTTTTTAAGATACATAAAAAATATTTAACGTTGATTTTAACTTAAAAATACAAATTAAAATGTGTTTGTCAATCTCCAGTGCAGTGTTCAAGCCTTTTCTTTTTAATACAGGTCTTTGATTAAAAGTCTGTATTGTCTTCCTTACAAAAATCACATCCATAAGCAAACAATTTCCAGGTTGGTTTCTAAAGATTGAAAAAAAACTTTTAAGTCAACCTATATGCAGTATCCTTCTGATTTTTTAAAAATTTCCAAGCTATATTTTTTCATTCACCTACAAACTGACATCATATATTTTTTTAATGTTTATTTATTTTTGAGAGAGAGAGAGAGACAGAATGAGAGTGGGTTGAGGCAGATAGAGAGAGGGAGGCACAGAATCTGAAGCAGGCTCCAGGCTCTGAGCTATCAGCACAAAGCCTGACACGGGGCTCGAACTCACAAGCTGTGGGATCATGACCTGAGCCGAAGTCAGACGCTCAACCGGCTGAGCCACCCAGGAGCCCCTGACATCATATTTTTAAAGTAGCTCTGATTAATTCTTTTAAATTATCTACATACTGTTTAAAAAACTATTTTATATGTAATATAAATATATTTTATATTTATATATTTATTAATATTTATAATAATTGGTTAAGAGCTTATATTTATAATATTTATTTTATATTTATATAATAAATAAATATATAAATATATATATATATTTAAGAGAGAGACAGTGTAAGCAGGGGAGAGGGGCAGAAAGAGAGAGAGAGAGAGAGAATCTTATCTTAAGCAGACTCCACACGGAGTCAACCCCATGTCCCTGAGATCATGACTTGAGTCGAAATCAAAAGTCTGATGCTCAACCTACTGAGCCACTCAGGTGCCCCTGGGTTGTTTCAATAGAAATATCTCTCTGTCTCTCTGTACTTACGTGTCGCTGGTTTACCATATGAAATTACATAATTATAACAGTATGCCCTGGAAATAGATAGGTTTGGGAGCAAATGTAACTAATCCTTAGTAGGCATTCATCTCAACTGTTGGGTTCATCTCATCTGCTGATCTATCAGCCCAAGTGTTCAACATGTTGTAAGCAAAGGTCACAAGTTTTCACGGAAGGAATGGAGAGCAGTGGTTAATCAGATGAGTTGATTAAGGAGAGGTTGATTGAGATCATTTTGTTTGTGCCTAAAATGAATATTGCTTACATTGTCAACAGTTACTGCCACAATCACTTAAAAAAGTACTCTTACAATATCTGTTGTATATGCAAAACTAAATAAGGGGCCAGATATTTAATATTTTTAAAGTTTTTTTGTGTGATTAAAACAAAACTGAATTGTATTGGGGTTGGTCTTTCTGCAGCATGAATTTGTTTAGTGTGTGGATTTCCTTCAACTATTAATAAGTTTATTTTGAAGTATTTTCTTAGTCCTGTTAATAATGAGGTGAGTAATTATAGTTGGTGATATTTATTTTGTACCTAATCCCTAGGCTACCTATTGCATATGCATTAACTCATACAGTGCTCCAAACATCCTAGAGGAAGGTCTATTTAGTATCTCCATTTTTCAGAGGGGAAAAGAAGTTTATGATGTTGACTAACTACCTGGTTATGTTCATAGAACCACAGCAAATAGAGGCAAGATTTAAAATCAGATACTCCCAATTCCAAAGCCTGAGCTCTTAACCACTTAGCTATATGTTTTTGTCATAACTGTTAACCCTGTTCCAACTCCTCACACATTGACTCAATTATTTAAATGTTTCCACTATCTAAACATAAAACAGGGCTCAAGAAGTTGAAGAAATTCCTCGATAGTTCCATTACTTATCTTTGGTAGGCTTTGATTATCCCTTTGTTGAGCCTTCCTCTATAGCCCATAAATATGCCATTTGCATGTCAAAGACTTATTCGGATCATCCTTAAAAATTCAGCACAGTGTATAACTTTTACACTATACTGTATGATCTAAGAGTTCAGGGATTGCGTCTATTTTAGTTGACAGCTGTATTTCCTTATGCTTGGCAGAGCACTTGGCCCAATAAAGATTTATTGAAGAATAAGTGAATCAGTGAAAGAATGAGTGGATTTTTTCAGTATGATATAAATATTTCCTAGAAATGGGATAGTCTATCTAAGATGAGAGAAAATTGTTGTGAAACAGCAATGACATTTTTTTGTATCAGTTGATATCCTTTATTTAATCTTTTGAAATTTGTTAGGAAAGATCCAACCATTAAAAGATAAAACCTTCTCAAATATCATAAAACTTATGTTATGATGGAAGATAATATAGCTGAAGGTTTATTCCCACTGAAACCAAAGCTAGTGTTTAATAACCACAAACAGAATGATTATGTCAGAGAATTTTATTAATCATCTAAAGTTTATTCTATGAAACTAGGCTATTTCAATGCCACTTTTTACTAAGAGCCATCATAATTTAGAATATTAAAGATCAGTAAATGTGTATGATGTATTGAAATCACATATCCTTTTGAAATTTTTTCTTTCTGAAAAAACATTGATTTAAACGGGTATGCATTTGGGGCTAACATCCCCCAGCCCAATGGCTAACATTGGAAGAGCCAATGTTCCAGCAGGTACCAAATAGTCCAAAGCGGGATAATTTTTAAAGCGTTTAATAAAGGAACTATTTAGAAAAGTATGTCTAGGGCTTAGAACAACCACAAGAGTTAATATGGTGCCCGGTATAGTGACTTGTATACTTTACTAGTAAGAACACTGAATACCACTGCAGGCCTGAGGGACAAGGGGGGAAGGGCAGTTATAGAGGGGGTTGTGAGGTGAGGGCTGTCTTGAAGGGGACCAGTCAGTCAAAGGACGTGGTCACCCTTGGCAACTCTACACTACTCTTCCCTGCCTCTGATTGCACACTTGTGTTCCTATATGCCCAAGTCAAAGGGGAAGGGTTCTTGTTGGTATCGTCGGTACAGGGTTGCTCTCTCTTCAGAGAACAGACGGGACCATACTTGAGAGTTGACTGGTAGGCACAAGCAAAAAGATCCAGCGCAGAGCCTAAACAGTCTTTTTCAAGTTAAAAAGTCCTTCGTAAGCAGTTTTAAAACATACGATTTTTAGCAGTACTTACATTTTGTACAATAGTAAAATAAGTGAGAAAATAAATGCTGCCAGCCTATTTAAGAAGATCTTTAAAAAAAAATATTTTGGCAAAGTAGAGTGAAGAATCACTAATTTGATAAGAGAAGTCATACTTTCCTTGCCTAATCCACAAGGTTGATGCAGGATTAAATGAAATGTCTATGAAAATGCTATGCAAATGTAAGCTGCCTTTTTTTCAATGAAGAAAACAACCTTGTAATTATGCTCTTTATTTTTCATTCTTTCATTGACATTTCCAAGAATGCACAATACTGTCTTTCTAATGATCCAGTTAAAATGCAATCAAATAATTATGATATGATGTGATAAATGAGGGAGATTAATTCTGTATCCAGATGGGGGTTGGGTAAGGCTTCAGAGAGGAGATGACATAGGAATTGGACCTCGAAGAGTGAGTAAGAATCCAGCAGCTGTGGCCAGGAAGTGGATTTGAGCAGGGAAGGAACACAAGTAAAGGCAAAGAAGTGTGTCAATCCTTGGCCTATTTGGAGAAGTAGGAGACCAGGGTTTCTAACTTATAGGATGTACAGAATGTATGAAGTAACAAGGGAAGAATCTGAAAAAGAAGACATGTCAAATTTCACAAGACTTTTTTTGGTCCATGGTAAGGATTTCGTTTGTTTGTTTGTTTGTTTGTTTGTTTGTTTGTTTTTATGTAGAGCAGTAGTTTGAAACCCAAGCACTCTATTTTAGAATTTCCTGGGGAGCTTTGAAGAAATACTAATGCCTGGGACCAATTTAACCAGAATCTTTGGCAATGAGGACCAGGCATGGTTTTACTGTTTTGTTTGTTTGTTTGTTTGTTTTGTTTTTCATGATCCCTTGGTGGTTTTGAAATGCAGTGATGAGAACCTATAGAGTAGAAAGAAGGAATACGACACATCCATATCTTCAGTCACACTTCTTTTCTTGAGCAATAAGTCTACACACAGCTGCCTCCTGCACACGTTCCCTGACTGCACCCTCCTGGACACTGCAAGGTGCCTCACATTTAGAATTACATCATCAATTGTCCACAGGTTTTGAATCTATACTTTGCACAATATTCTTCATCTCAGTGAATGCCATCAAAATACACCCAGTCCAGAAATCTCTCAATTATTCTTGAGTCTTTCTTACCAAAATCACCAAATTCCAAATTCGCCTTTCCTAATTATTGATACAGGTTGCCTAACTTCTCTCCTGTCATATTGTCACTGCTCCAGGCCAGGCCTCCATTTCCTGTCACCTGAATAGGAGTAAATTTGTCCTGATGCAATCAGTCATCCACATAATTGCTTCAGTGACTTTTCTTTTCTTTTCTTTACTTTTCTTTTCTTTTCTTTCTTTTTTTTTTTTTTACATTTTATTTATTTTTGAGAGAAAGAGAGAGACAGAGCACAAGTGGGGGAGGAGCAGAGAGAGATGGAATCACAGAATTCAAAGCAGGCTCCAGGCTCCGAGCTGTCAGCACAGAGCCTGACGCAGGGCCAGAACTCACGAACTGTGAGATCATGACCTAAGCCAAAGTCGGACGCTTAACCCACTGGGCCACCCAGGCGCCCCAACTTCAGTGACATTTCTGAAATATAGATCCACAAGTCATTCTAATATTGGATATCCTTTGATATTTTCTCAATTTTCTTAGAATACATTAAAAATATTTTAACTTAAATTGAAATGCCTTTAAGATTGTTTCAGCTTCTGCTACCTGCCTCTTTCCCATTGTTGTGCTTCTCACTGGGGTGTTCACACATGTTATTCCTCTCCTCTTGGTAGTCTACAGACCTGTTATTCTTTACCTTCACAACTCAGTTCATCCTCCAAGTCCATGCTGACTGTCTGAGACCATAGATATCTGTCTACTCTTATCAAGTCATTTCTTAGGCTATATTTTAAGTACATATTTAATTTAATATTTTTCCCACAGTACATAAAGTTTTGTAGTACAAGGAAATGTCTGTTTTTGTTCATCACTTGTATTCTCAAAGTATAGTACAGTTATTGGCACAGAGGAGGCATTGAATAAGTATTTGTTGAATGGATGAATAAGTGTGCTGATCTGGGGGTGCAATAATAAATACAATGAAATACAATGATGTGATGTATAATTCTCAGGCCCTGTCCTCCAGGAATTTACAATCTAGTGTGAGAAGCAGACAAGTAAATGGAAAAACACAACGCAATGTGAAATGTACCATTTTAGATTTTTTTAATGTTTATTTATTTTTGAGAGAGACAGAGACAGAATGCGAGTGGGTTAGGGGCAGAGAGAGTGGGAGACACAGAATCCGGAGCAGGCTCCAGGATCTGAGCTGTCAGCACAGAACCCGACGCAGGGCTCGAACTCACGAGCTGTGAGATCGTGACCAGAGCCGAAGTCAGATGCTCAACCGACTAAGCTACCCAGGCACCCCTAAACGTACTATTTTAGGTAAAGGCTATGGGGTGCTGTCGAGTCCATAGGAATAGCACCTAATTCAGCCTTGACAGGGGTTAAGCGAGATCAGTTAGGAAAGATTTGGGTGAGGATTTGATATCTAAGCTGATTTTTGAAGGAGTAAGTGACTGGCTAGAGAAAAAGGGGAAGAGAAAAAAAGTGGGGGACACAAACAGCGGGAAACAAAGAACAAACAGCACATGGTAGGGGAACTCCAAATAGTAAAGCATGGCCAGGAGTGGGAGGGGTAGACTGGGGAGATGAAGTTGGAATGACAAACAGACCCCAGAGGGTCCAATGGATATACATTGAGAACTTGATCTTGGGTGCAATTTAAAGCCAGTAAATATTGTAAGGAGGATCTTGATGTGATCTGACTTGATTCTTAGAGTGATCATTGACTGTATGCTGGAGACTGTTTGAGAAGGGCACAGCTAGCTCTTTAGCTAGGAAACCTAAGTCATTCAGAAGAAAGGTGCTCTCAGGAGACATGCAGAGATGAGAACTAATGAAGAGACAAAAGTGAGAAAGCCCCAGTAGGATTTGATGACTGATAGGAACAAGTGGGTGCAAAATAGGAAGGAATAAATGAAGGACACTAGTTTCTGACCTTGGCAATGAAATGAGGGCCGTGCTGTCCTCTGAGATCGGACTGACTGAGAAGGCTCAACCTGCCTTTTGGAGCAGGCAAGTTCAGCTTTGGTCCCTCGAAGGCAGGAGTGCTCCTTTGCACATGAGATATTGTTATAGGTTGAATGATGTCTTTTGCCCCAGCTCCCCAAAGATGTGCTGAAGTCCTAACCCCCAGTACCTCAGAATGTGATCTTATTGGGAAATAGGATCATTGCAGATGTAACAAAAGTTAAGTTGAAGTCATATTAAAGTAGGGCAGTCCTTACTCCTGTATCACTGGCGTCTTTTTAGGAAGACTACCATGTAAAGACAGACACAAGGACAACACCATGTGAGCACAGAGCATAGGAGCAATGCCTTTAAAATCACTCCTTCCTCCTAGGAACTACAAGGTTGCTACAAACCACCAGAACCTGCAAAGGGCAAAAAAAAGAATTCTCTTCTAGACCTTTCAGAGGGAGCCCTACTCTGCCAACACCTTCATTTCAGACTTCTAGTCTCCAGAATAGTGAGACAATAAATGTCTGCTGTTGTAAGCCACCCGATTTGTTGTGTTTGGTAATGCAGTCCAGGAAACGAATGCAGAGTTTTTAATAATGCCAGCTAATATTTTCAAGCATTTACTACATGCCGGTAACTATTCTAAGAGATTTGTGTCAACCAACTCAGTCCATGTAGCAACTTTATGATGTACATACTATTATTATTATTTTTAAAAAAGGAAGCAAAAACAGGTTGAGTAAAAACAGTTATGGGAAAAGAAAAGGAAAGAAATTGGTTTATTCTTTGTGTCTCCCAGTTAATCTCCTCTTTTGAGACACTTGAGTATTCTCCAGGGGCTGGTTTGGAATGTAAGAGGTCAGCAGGTTTTTCTTAATGTAAAAATTAAAACCAATGGAAACCAGCAAGCCTGAAGTGAGTAACACCTAAACCTAACAATCGTGTCGCGTAGCCATCTGTTTCCGCGAGGATCTCTGGCTGTCCCATCAGGTGCTGATAGAGATCAACTTGAGGAAAAGATGGATTTCCCTCCCAGGTACCACAGAAGATATATGTTTGAATGGAACCCTTGGTCTACCATTATGGTAAGAAATGCAAAGGACAGTCATGCATTTAGATGAAATGCAGGTGAGAATGTTGGATTCCTTACACAAGTTGTCAGCTTTATAACCATGTGGCCGGTCTTCCTGAAGGATAATCAAGTCTGGACAGCAAGGACAGAGCCTCCCCTGCCCCTCTTCATAGTGTTGCCCAGGGCACATGGAACACGGTAGAGTCCCCACTCTCTGTGGGTGGCTGCCTGAGGGCTTGATTTCCTCCCTGCCTAACTGTTAGGAAAACACGTTTCCTCAGAAATAAATCCCCACCATAAACGTATATATGAGCTGAGCCTGTAAAGTTATAAGATGGATTTTCACTGTGGCTTGTGGAATCAGTTTCAAAAGCTGAGGAAACAACGGAGGTGATTTAGGCTGCCAAGACGGGTAAGTTTTAAGGGATAATTTATGTGATGCTGAGATATGGATAGAGTTGAGATGATGTAAATGAAGAGATTTTGGAAAGTACAAAGCACTGTATAAATATATTCCTATTCAGGATGGTTAATAATCCCTGTGCTATGCAGCACGCTGACTGGGAATTCAATTATTTTATATAAGCCTTGTATTTCAGGTTAAATATTATCCAAGATATCATTTTAGGAGTTGATTTCTATTCCAACTGGAGTAGTCCTCTGGTTTTTATTACTATTTTTATGTAATTGTCAGTGCACATTTGTACTTAACTGAGGAGGGTGAATATGGTATTTCTTGCACCTTTTATCCAGAGATGTTGCAATATTTTACACCCAAGCATTAATTAAGCTTTGTTTGTGAATGTAAAAGCACAGAAAGGTTGAGGAAGCCACGAAATCACTCAGCAAGGCAGCCCTAGGAAGAGATTAGGATAAGCAGCCCTGACCCTCAATTATGTATTCAAATCTCTTGAGCATTCTCCCTACGGCTAAACATTTTTAAATATTGTATTTTAACTTAAATAATAGCCTAATGGAGGCATTCAGGGCTCAATTTTCAGTTTATAAATTCTTCAGTATAACTCCAAGTTGAGCCAGAAAAATATCACACAAGCTAGCAGATTTGGCAAATGGAACCATACCATCGTGCTCATTAATATATGGCTGGTAATAAAGATAATCACAAGTTTGCATACTTTTAGCTATAATTTCCTCACTTAATTCTGTAATCCAGATATTGGTGTACTCATATTCTGGGAACACATATGTTTAAGTGTCATTCTGATTTTTAGCAATGATTTTTAATGTCCAAATGCCCAGATATTTCTTTGGGATATGTGTTCAGAATTCTAAAGAGTGAATTTCTAGGTTACCGCGAATGTGGAACTAAGACAATACCTGGTTGATGTCTCAGGAAGGTATCTTCAGGAAAACGGCATCATTAGCTCGGGCTGCTAACATTATTATTGCTGTGATGCAAATGTTCTGGCCACAAGGACTTTCAGATCACATCATCAACAGAGTCTGGAGCAGAGACTAATAGGAACGTTGATTTGCAACTGGCCAAGAGATTTTATTTATTGTTATCTATCTATCTATCTATCTATCTATCTAATTATCTGGCATATTTTGTGATTCTGCATAGATATGTTCTGTGGTTAGTCCATGATTGGTCTACCTTCATAAATGAGTATAAAATTGCAAGTATTCAAAATTAATTTGGTCATTTCTAATTTTCTATTATATACTTAAAAATAAAATAATAAAGTAACAACAATGACAAACAATAGGCTGATGTCACTGACAGCTATTTGCCAGGGAGAGAGTGGAATGAGAATTCACCTTGAATGAGGGCAGTGTTAGATTGTTACTTTGAAGTATTTAGAGAAGAGTCTGGGGATAATGGAGTAAATACACATAAATCCCTCTCTGCTTTCTAGAAGCAATTCTCTTTTTATGTTACACTACTTTGAGAGACCCTGCATTATATTTGTCATAAAGAAAGAGGAAGTTATTATAAACTATATATAAATGAAAAACAACTTCAAACATAAGTAGTACTGATATCATGAAACTAAACTGAACTAAAAATTGTACATATATGTATACACTTATTACATACATGCATTTTTCCTTTGTATTACATCATCTTTTTGAAATCTTATATTCCTGGGGTTCCTGGTAGCTCAGTCAGTTAAGCACCCGACTTCGCCTCAGATCATGATCTCCTGGTGTGTGGGTTCGAGTCCCACGTTGGGCTCTGTGCTGACAGCTTGGAGCCTGGAGCCTGCTTTGGATTCTGTGTCTCCCTCTCTCTCTGTTTCTCAATCTCTCTCTCTCTCTCTCTCTCAGAAATATATAAAGATTCAAAAAAATAAAAAAAAGGTTATTTGAAATTTTATCTTCTAAATGATACTGAAGAACAGGAGACCTTTAGGCGTGACTTGTTACTAACTCTGGAAAGTCATAAGTTATATTGATTTTTAAAATGGAATATTCCCTTTCATTCACCTCATTATCATTTCATTATCATTTTACCTCAGTCAGCTAACATACCAAAAAATATAAATGCCCGTGTCTCAATCCTAAAAATACAATTGCCTCCAATGACTTCTAAGACATGGAAATATCTACGCCATGGATCAATGATGACAATGTTGGCATTGATGGGCCCGACTCCCAAGTATCTGAAACTCATCAAGAGCACATTTTTAAAGTATTCACATCTCATGTAACACTTTCAATACACGCACACTCTCTAAAAGAGCGTAGGTAATATTGAAATGTACTTTGGTGCTATGTACCACACTGAATTTGGGAAACACTAACTTGGCCACCAAATGGCAAATTTGTAGTGTTACCCTGGTGAGCTATTTCATATGCCTTTTTGTTTCTGATACAACCGATATGCATGTGTCACACTTGATTCAGTGGAAGATCTCACTAAGACCTTCCCAGGTTTCAGTACGACTGACATCAACATTGTGATGTGACATTCTATCTGCCTGACTCTCAACCTTGTGGGGTGGAGGGTCAGAATTTAGCTGGACAACATCCATATGATGCATGAGAATACAATTTGTTTTATACTAACTCTACCAGGCTAAGTGTGTTTTAAAGGAAATTCGCTGGTCAACTTATTAAGCTCACTTATCCAGAATAAAATTTCACAGTGAGGTAGGAAGACAAGGACGCTTGAAGGGGATTTGCGATATTAGACAAAATGCTTTTGATCATAAGGAAATTGCCCAATGTGCCCATTTGAGCATGATTACGAGGGCTGTCTGTGCTGCAAACAGAGGAAAAGTGTGTCATTGCTGAAATCAGCACCTGAACTGAGCATGGAACTCAGACTCTGTCCAAGCAACGTAGTCAGGTCCAAAATGAAAACAAATCAGTGGAGAGCAAAAATTAATCAAATAATTGTTTGGAAGAGTATTAAAAAAAATCATTGTTTTTTTGACTGAAGTCTTCTTATGATTATGATAAGGGTTCCTGATACAACCTCAGTTTCTGATGTTTCAAAACATGCTACTAGGAACCATGGTTTTATAAAAACCAGCATTTCAGGGACACCTGGCTGGATCAGTCAGTTGATCTTCCGGCTTCGGCTCAGGTTGTTGTCTCACCATTCGTGGGTTCGAGTCCCGCATCAGCTCTGTGCTGATAGCTCAGAACCCGGAGCCTGCTTCAGAGTCTGTGTCTTCCTCTCTCTCTACCCCTCCCCTGCTAATGCTCTGTCTCTTTTCTGTCTCTCAGAAGGGAATAAATGTTAAACACACACACACACACACACACACACACACACACAGCATCTCAAAGGAGATGTAAATCCTTGGTGCCAAACAAGAAAAGGACAGTCTCAGGAAGCAGAGTTGTCGATGGCCCTGTGCTACTGGAGAGGTGGGGGTGACAGGGTGCAATGCTGGTTGACTGATGCAATGCTCCCCCTTGATATGGGGTCCTAAATATTAACTCAGGAATTTTGTCAAAAGCTCCACCTTTAAAGGATTTTCTCCCTTTCAGAAAAGACTTGGAGAATGACATATTTCCTTTCACAAAGTCCTGGATAGGTCTAGGAAATATCCATTCCTGCCTGTGTTAGCTTTTCGCTTTTCGGAGTGAATGCTCTATGGCAAGATATCATCCAGATCTCTATGACTGTGTGTGTGTGTGTGTGTGTGTGTGTGTGCGTGTGTGTGTGCGCGTGTGTGTATTTCACACACATATATTTTTAAATGACTCCTTTCCTCAAGTTCTAACAAGTCAGAAAATTTAATTATTTAATTGTATAGCTTTCTATATCATAAATCTTAAAAAATACCAAAATCTGTTTCATCTTTCATCTTAACCCATTTATGGGCATGTCTGTTTTGACTGGACCTGTTGGAGGAGACCATATCTACACAAAGAACCAGTTTCTTAACTTGGGCATCCTATTTTACATGTAAGTAAACATCAGGTGATAGGGAATGAAATCAAAGTAAAGAAGTAGAAAGATGAAATTTGGCCGGAAAGGAGTTTTGTCCTATTTATTTATTTGCACCGTATGGAAATGAAAAGGTGCCACTGACTCCTTCAGTGCTTCTTATGGTTGTGGGCTGACCTACTGGAGGCTTTTCACTTGTTCTTCATGTTACACATGGCTCACACACACACACACACACACACACACAGGCACACACAATAGATGCTCACTTACTATTTATACATTTTCATCTGCCAGGGTCTTTGCAATTTCTGTTTTGCATTAAAGACAAAGAATTCCTTCCTCTGACGGCTTATGGAGGGTTTCCTGACACAAGAACATAATTAACTCTTTACCGGCCTAACTAATTTCTGCATTTTAAAAAGTCACCAGATATGACAAAAGTGGAGCACTCAATCCACAGGGTGGCCATTAACTGCACTCCGTTACTGGGTGTTCTCAATTCAGACCACAATTACTGTCAGGGTATTGCACTGGAAGCTCCCCTTGTACGCAAACAGGAATACCATTCATTAAAGAGCACTTTCAATAAAACACAATCTCTATTTTTTAATGAATATTTGAGGAAGAAAATACAATCTTGGGCTCAGAAACCTGCAATATGGTGATTATTCTTTTAATAACAGAGGCTCTCTCATGTACATACACTGACAGATGCAGGAGAAGGAAGCAGACAGGAGATGACGGGCTTTAACACAGAAGAAATGAAAAAGCCGAGCCACGGTAAACTAAGTCAATGTTAAATAAGGGATCCCTGGAACCACCTCCTACAGCAGACACAGCTCTCTCGGGGTTTTATTGATGCTCCTGAGACAGGAGACTCTATTTAAGTCTCTCAAGCTCAGTTAAATATGGGAACGTGGGGCACTTTGGAGACTGGGAAAACCAAGAGGCCCATCGAAGACTGTCCCTTGCTCCAAGAATCTGCCACTACCCACCCAATTCTTCTTCTCTTAATGTGTTTTTAATTTTAGTGACTGCAATTTTCATATTTTCAGACTGTTGGTTCTGATAAAATACCTAGTTGCAGTTTCTAGGAAATGGTACCAGTAATGTTTAATGCTCACGACAAATGTCTACAATTACTTCCCTTTAATGAACTTTAAATAGGACTCTGGACTAAGAAACCAAAGGCAGGGACGGAAGCGCGTGTGTCAGTGTGGGTGTGTGCACCCAGTATATGCACACACGGGCACACATACATTTGTAAGAAAAGGCACTGGTGGATTTATTACAGGCAAGAGCAGCTTGCTCCGGTAGCGTTCTACGGTAGCCCAGCTCCATTGCCAATTTCTTCAGAGAGCAAAAGCACAAACAAGCATGTTGATATAGACTGAGAGTGTTTCTTTGACAAGAAAATTCCAGGAATTCTGCTGTTCAAACAAACCTCCCATTGAAAACCTAAATTGTGCTTCCAGAAAAAAGAAAAAAAAACAAAAAAAAACTAAATTACATTTTTTAAAGGAATGAAAAATAGGTGGAAATCACCTCTTAAAGTATAATAAGCTGCCAAGGGGAAAAAAAAATCAACATTCTTATTCCCAAAAAGGAAGGTTACTGATTTAGAGTCTCCTAAAGAAAACAACTCTTATAGAAAAGCTTGAATTCACAGTGGGGTTAAATAATTTAAAATCATAGCATGCGAGATCCACTCCCCCACGCCCCACAAAAGAGATTGAGTGCCAGTTATTAAGATTATTGTCAACACGCTGGTGTTAATTTCGAATCATGTTTTAACTAATCAGACGATGGCTAATTTTGAAGTAAATCCACTGAAAATGAATGTGTATTTTGTTCTCCCTTTTATTCTCAGTGTGGTTACCTCTGAAGACCACGACTGGGTCGTGCGCTGATTGAATATTTGAGAATAGGGACACGGTAAAAATACTTTGCAGTATTTCCTAAAGCAGGTTGCTTCCCCTCCTGGCAAATGAAAAGGAAGGCTTTCGAATTTCAGAGACAGCACTTGGCCTGTGTGTGCCAGTCATGCATGGAGTGAAATGTGTTAACCTTTAAACAATTTGGGAGTGGATGCAGTTAATAGGTAGGACAGATAGTTACAAAGTCCTGATTAACTACAGAGCGCAGAGACATGTGGAAACTTGTCTGTGGTGAAAGGGAAGAGACAGCGCGATTATTTACCGTTCCAGAGACCAGGTCCCAGGGAACAGAATGAGGACATTCTGAACAGCAACATTGCCCTCTTTTGGCAAAACAGCGCACAATGTGTTTACCTCACTCGCAGGTGAAAGCGTTTCTTCAGGACACAGAAATTTTCCCTATCCAGAAAAACGACACCAACTGACACAAAACCCAACAGAGAGAGGGAAAGCGTTCACCCGTGTACCCATGAGCCAGACATGAATCCAGAGGAAAGGCGCCTAAGTGATAGGCTAACAAAGAAGCTCTTCGACTCGGTCTTTCTGTTGTCCAGTCCCAGTGACAAAACGGTTTCTTTAACCCCGGCATTTATCCCTGACAGCTTCAGGCCATCTGCAATGGAATGAGAATCATGTAGGGCTCAGAATGTGAACAAATAAAGCAGGAGCTCTCGCTCTTTTCCAGCTCCGGGTGCTTAAATGTGCGGGGAGTCGTCTGCAGGCTGACTGAAGTCATGAATAGAGGGCTGGATCCGCAGAAGAGACGTCCCAGCGGCTTGTGCTTTGCGGTTCTAATGAAGCCTGTGATGAATTAGGACAGTGAAGGAAAAGGGCTTGATTACATCAAAAAAGGAAAAGAAAACTGTCAGGAGGAGCCACAGTGTTAAACTAATTAGTTTTATTCATGTTGGAGGTGCCAGGGCCACTCTTTAAATGATACTAATTTCAGGCTTGTCCTCCACCTCTAATTTCTTCTCTGTTCTTCAAGTTAGCGTCCTTCTCTTGCAGGATCCTTGTTAAGGGATTTTTTTTTTAAGGATACCTCTGGAATTCAAGAATATCTAGTACAAATGCAGGTGTCTTGAGTCAGTGTAGAAATTAATTTGTCATCGTTTTCTCTCCCTGCTTCTGAAACTCATCACCATTCCTGCTAGTCCTAAATATATCACCTTTGCTAGCTCAAGGCTAAACCCATTTGAAGAAAGGTACAAGTTTTGTGAATGCTCGCTGTTCTCTTAGGGACTAGGACAAAGCATGTTCCTCACCTTCCTTTCAACAGTTTGAGATAAAATTCACTCTATGAAGGGAGGGTGAACATTAGGTTGCGTTCTTCTTCATTTCACTGCTTCTCACTAAATAAAACGCCAGTAAGGAGCAATGAGTTTCTAGGAGAGAAACTCTAATTGTAAAGCAAACAATTTCCGTGCTGGGGTAGGGGAGGTCGCTCACATCTGCATTGTAAACTGGTCTTTCTGCTTCTTTTCCTTCTTGTGTTTGGGAATATCTGGGTTGGTGTGTGTACGTTATCTTTATTGTCAAAGTAGGATTTGAAGGGAATTAGAGTATAATGTTTAGATCACATTTTCCTCATAGGATTCATTTGCAAAAATGCTTGACTCACTTACTCGACATTGCCCTACATAAAAATTCTGAGAAACTATTTTGAGCTTTTTTTTTGCAATCAATTTGGAAAGGTCAGTTAATTCTACTAGCGCTAAAAGTTTATAAATGGCTTTCATATAAATCATCTTACTTTATCTTTACAAAAACCCAGTGAGGTAAGTAAGGCTCTGTTATTACCTCTCCTTGGCAGGTGAGGAATTGGGAGATCAGAAAGTTAATGTAGCTGTCTAAGAGTACGCAAACCCAAGGTTCTAATTTTTTTTTTATTTTTGTGCCCTTTTACTTTTCCTCACATGCAAGGTCAAAATAATTTATTTCTCTACCTGCCTTAAAAGCAAAGGGAGCGGAAAGCCAGGCCCCCAAAGCCTCCAAATAGCATGTAGAACTTGATATTGTATAGAAAAACATTTTAAAAATTAAACGAAACTTGGCTCCTCCTGTCCATTCATATTTAGACAGATTTAAAACTGCAACAGGATCTTCACAGAAGCAATTTCATAAGGAACCCCATTCCACGAGGTGAAAACAAAGTTTTCCACTTGCTCAACTCCTTCTGCAACATGAGTATGCTTCAAAGGGACAGAGCTATCCATTAATGCCCTCCTTCTGTCACAATCAAATTGACATTTATCTCTCCCACATCCAGTGACACCTCACCACATTGTATCTATCACCCTCTGCAGGATTCATACCTGAAGCAAAGGAAACTAATCTCCCAGTGGCAGTATTTGAGGGGCACCTAGGTGGCAAAAGCAATTGTATAGGTCTGCCTTGAAACACAAACAGCACTACCTGGGTAAGCCTCGCTAGACAGCCTTGTTCCGTTAGACCGTGTTTTCACTGAATTCCCCTTTGAACCTAAGGAATTTGCTTACTATTACCTGTAGAAAAATATGTCCTTGTGCAAATTTCTCCCGGCCAACATATGCAAGCCCTTATTATGGTAAGAAATAGCCATCCGTGTCTTTCTGCATGAATGTGTTCATTGACCTTTGGGGCCAGCAACATAATTTTATGTGTGTGTATGGGGGTGGGAGGAGGGTGTCATTTCTTCCATGGTAAAACAAGAAAAAAAAATCAGCAAGCAAGGTTGTTGTTTTTCACATGTGGAAAGAGAAACAAATTTTTCCTGTCTCTCTGCGTGCTGACATAGACTCTACACACTATAGATTTAGAGTAACTCCTGTGGCCGTTTCTTTTTCACAGAAGACATGTAATTCGAGCAACAGTCAAGTGACATTTTCCAACATGATGCCCAAGTGGAAATAGTAATCATTCCCAGTTTTTATTCCCCTCCCCCCTCCAGATCAGAATGAATCCAAAATTATTGAAATAGGTATTGCCACAGTAATGTAATCAGTTGGTCATAGGAGTACTTATGTTAGTGGCACAAAATCTGAAAAAAATATTTTCACTTTTAAAAAGGCAAAATACGTCTAAATACTGGCCGGGAGAACGAGGGGCAACAAGATGTCGTTAACGATTACTCTCACAGAGTTCATTCAAGAAAACTTTATTAATAAGACATTGTGTCTTACTGTTTTGTAAATACTTTTTCTGATGTCTTAGGGTTGCTTTCACTTCCTGATTTTTGAAACGTCCGTAGACATTTCATAAGTTGCCCAATGTTTTATATAGACGTTTCTTTTTGTTGTTACAGTCCTTCTTAAGTTTGGCTATTCCACATTCTCCAAGTGGCTTCTCAATATTTTTATTAGTATTCATTTGGTCTCCTGGTATCAGTGACCAGTTTGAAAAACAATTTATGCCAGGCGAAGGAAAATAAATGAACTTCCAAAAATTAGCAGCCACTAGCTGCAAGACTGTTTAGGCCAGAGAACAATTTGATTGATCTCCATGCAAAACTGCAGACTTTTTAATGCTTGACGGAATGGAGCTGCGGTGCTTTTCAACCACGTAGACAGACAGTCCCCGCGTTCAGGATGGGTTATATTCTGGAAGTTCATCTGTAAGTCGTTTGTGTGGAACCCAGAATGTATTTCCCTATAGCAACGATATCATAATGGGGATCAGGAGCTCAGGCAAACCTCCCTCCTTCCCCCAACACACGATGTTGTTGAAACATTGTTTTACATGTTCAGAGAAAATCTATAAAAATTATGGGTGTTTTCATACCAGTAATCAAACAACACAGGGAAATAACAAAATTGAAAAGGACTGTTTTGGAAATGCCGGTGCTTAAGGAAAGCAGGTTTAATTAGAGGAGCATGAGGGTGTAGGTGGAGACTGTTGTGGAAATTCTGAAGGGGACTCCTGGCACCACTCAAGGGCTCTCGCGGTGCCCAGGGCCGGCTTGTGAATGTGTCTAATTTCACCTCACAATTGGAGGCTCTCCCTCACTCCTTATTACAGGTGTAACATGAGTGTTTATGAGCCATAATTGAGGCCATTGTTTCTCTCTGTATTCACAAATGGAAGGGATTGCTAAAGGGCAAAGGATTAATCTGAGGTAACTGTGCAGGGGATAGAAGAGGGGGAAAGGGCGGGGTGTGCTTGGGAAGGAATAGCAATAGCAATAGCAATAGCAGTGACCACAGTGGCCACCGAAGTTTCCTGAGGGAAGCCTAACAGGCTATAAATGGTGGTTGAGGAGGAAAGTTGAGCAGACAGCATGTCCAGATTCCTGTGGTCCAGACATTCCCACCCTAGATAGTGGATTTCCTTTAGGAAAGAACTAGGGAAAGGGAAAGTTAAGGTACCTGGGTATATATAGTCTGAGTAAGGGATTCTTTCTTTATCAGATACCTACAGGTTTGGAAATGTCTATTTTTTGCCTACTTTTTTTTAAGGGTGTTATCATGGATGGAATGAGCTCCCTATATTCATCATGCTGTGTTTTAAAAATTTGTAAGCTCAATTACATATGTATATGTGAAATTTTGTATGTGTACATATATATGTATATATGCAGACATGACTGAATTCACAAATTATCTGAAAATTTGTATATCTATAACTATTTTCTTTGTTGTCACTGTCTTCTGAGCTCACTATTGAATTAAGTGGAAATATATTAATCACAACTAAATTAAATAAGATAATTAGTCTTTTTCCATGCTAAGTAGTCTGAAACAAAAGGTTACCCCATGGGTTTTCAAAAAGGGCTCCAGTTGCATATTCTTTCAAAATTTGCTCTTCATGCAAATCAAAACCACCACAAGATATTATCCCACACCCATCAGAATGGCTAAAATCAAAAACACAAGAAACAAGTATTGGTGAGGATGTGGAGAAAAAGGAAATTCTGTGCATTATTGGGAATGCAAAAAGGTGCAGCCACTCTGGGAACCAGTATAGAAATTTCGAAAACAGTTAAGTATAGAACTACCCAATGATTCAGTAATCACACTACTACCCCATAAAAATACAAACACATTAATTCAGAGGGATACATGCAACCCCATGTTTATTGCAACATTATTTACAATAGCCAACTATGCAAGCAACCTAAGTGTCCATTCATAGATGAATGGATAAGGAAAATGTGATATACATGTAATGGAACATTATTCAGCCATAAAAAGGAATGAAATCTGGCCATTTGCTACAACATGGGTGGAACTCGAGAGTATAGGTGAAATAAGTCAGTCAGAGAAAACCAAATACCCTATGATTGCATGCATATGTGGAATTCAAGAAACACAACAAATGAACAAAGGGAAAAAAATGAGAGACAAACCAAGAAACAGACTCTTAACTATAGAGAACAAACTGATGATTGCCAGAGAGGAGGTGGATGGGAGAATGGGTGAAATGGGTGATGGGGATTAAGGAGTTTGTCATGATGAGCACTGAGAAATGCTCATAATTGTTTTTTGTTTTTAATTTTTTTTTAATTTATTATCAAGTTAGCTAACATAACTTGGCTTCAGGATTAGCTTCCCGTGATTCACCACTTACATATAACACCTAGTGCTCATCCCAACAAGTGCCCTCCTCAAATGCGTAGAATTGTTGAATCACTATTCTCTATACCTGAAACTAATATAATACCATATGTTAACTATGCTGGAATTACATCTCAAAAAATATAGTGCAAAAAATCCCCAATTTACTTTTCATAAGTTTTTTTAAAAGTTGGAATGTTTCCTCAGAGGCGATACCAACAGAAATACGATCCTATGGGTCTATGTCACAGGTAACCCCTACTAGCTACCAATTTCTTCAATCTTAACTGTAAGGTATCACTAGGAAGATAGATACTAGTAACAGCAAAGAGAGAGAATGAGATAAAGAAACTGAAAAGTGAATACAGAAAGAAAGAAATTATCCAGGGAGCAACAAAGAGTTTCTGATACACTGATGTGTTGCTATTCAAATGTGGAAACAACCTAAGTGTCCATCAACAAATGGATGTATAAAGAAAATTTTATGTACACACACACACATACATGCACACACGCACACACACTAGAGTATTATTCAGCCCTGAAAAAGGATGAGGTTTTTGACATTTGCAGTTATATGGATGGACCTTGAGTGTATTATGCTAAGTGAAATAAGTCAGACAGAGAAAGACAATTATCATGAGATCTCATTTACATGTGGAATCTTTAAAAGAGAAAGACAAAAACCCTCACTGATACAGAGAACAGATATGTAGCTGTCAAAGGGGTGGGGAGTGCGGAGTTGGCAAAATAGGTGAAGGGACTCAAAAAGTACAAATTTGGGGTTATAAAATAAATAACTCATGGGAATATAATGTACAGCATGTAATGTATAATGACTATAGTTAATAATACAGTATTGCATATTTGAAAGTTGCTAAGAGAGTAGATCTTGAAAGCTCTCATCACAAGAAAAAAATTCTGTACGGATAGTGATGGATGCTAACTAGACTTATTGTGGTGAATGTTTTGCAACATATACAAATATCAAATCATTCTATTTTACACCTGAGACTAATATAATGTTGCATGTCAGTTTTGTCTCACTTGAAAAAAACCACCACCACCACCAACTACAACAAACAAACAAACAAACAAACAAACAGGTATTCCCAAAGAGAAATATAAAGACAAAGAGACAAAAATTATGGAAAGTGAGTAAGAAAGCAGTCAGCAGGGGCGCCTGAGTGGCTCAGTCGGCTAAGCGTCCGACTTCAGCTCAGGTCACGATCTCGCGGTCCGCGAGTTCGAGTTCCGTGTCGGGCTCTGGGCTGATGGCTCAGAGCCTGGAGCTTGCTTCCGATTCTGTGTCTCCCTCTCTCTCTGCCCCTCCCCCGTTCATGCTGTGTCTCTCTCTGTCTCAAAAATAAATAAATGTTAAAAAAAAAAATTAAAAAAAAAAAAGAAAGCAGTCAGCAACCCAGGAAGTCCAACATCCACTAATAAGTGTTTATTTAAAAAATAAAAAAGAGAGAATAGTAAAAGTAGGCAGAGGGAAATTATCAAAGATAAAATAGAAGAGAATTTTCCAAAGGTGGTAAAAGATAAATTTTCTGATTAAAAGTGTACCTGACTGTCCTGTGAAATGAATTTTAAAAATCCAGTCCACGTATGATCATATAACTTTGAAATCCCAAAATTTTCCAGAAGGCAACACAGAAGAAATATGAACTACCTACGTGGATTCTAGAATATTGCAAGTTCTAAATTTTCTGGAAAAAAAATTATCTGTGTACGTATATATTCAAGATACAATTCTACAACCAATTAAAAAGACCCTTTTGTACATGAAAGAATTTAGAAAGTTTTCTTCGCCTGCAGACTTTCCAAAGGATGTTACTTAAAGGTATATTGCAGAAAAGCAAGGATAGCTTCTAAGAATGAGGAAGAAATGGGATCAATCCAGGAATATGTAGTTTAACTCAATTGGGCAGAAAAGGGAGAGTGACAACCATCCGCAATTCTACTAACAACCAGTCAAGACTGGAGCCAGAGGACAGAAGGCTCTGAGACAAGCTTTCACGGAAAGAGAGATACTCAAATAATGAGATGGTTTTATTAAGAACCTGAAAAAACTGTGTCTATAAAAAAACCAAATAATAATTTTTTAAATGGGAAATAAACTCTAGGAAGAAAATATTTTCAGGAAAATCATGGCCAAAATATGAGACAACTGAAGATATGATCATGTAATCCATAAGTGTCGCATAAAAAAATGGATCCATCTCTGCTGTTGTCAAAGCTAGGAACATTTTCTATCAAGTCATCCAGAGGTCACAACAGTTGAGCGAGAGATAAAAGTTTATATTTCTAGAATACTAACTGGTTCAGCAGTGCAGAACTTTTACATAGCCATAATAATGTAATGCTGAATAGTGTTTTCCAATTTGTAGAGTCAATATGTGGCCAGAATTTGGAAGACAGCTTGGCTAGCAGAACAGAGTGTTAATGTTAAAAACATTAACAAGATAAAAACGGAAAAGCAATCGAAAGAAGGTAGGATACGGAAAGTAAGAGAAAAAGAAGAGAAAGAGGAGCTAATGTCTTTATCAAAGTGGGAAACAAAGTGATATTTTTGGAAGTGCCGCATCAGACTTCACACCAAAGCAGTACAAATTCATGTTTTGAAATAGCTCCTTCTCTTCAAATCGTATAGCAATTCTTGACAATATGATTCCATGATCTGCTCTCAATAACCCCCTGGAAAAGTCTAATCTCCTTGGATCGCACCAATCGTGACAGTGATCTAATCACCAAATTGCTACAATCACTTCTTTCCTGAACAGGCAGAATAATAAATCCCCCCAAAGATGTCCATATTTTAATCCCCAGAATCTATGAATATGTAACCTTCCATAACAAAATATAATTTGCAAATGTGATTAAGCTAAGAATATTGAGATAGGATGATTATCCTGGATTAGCTCATGGCCCCAGTGTGAATACAAAGGGATTCCCTTTTAAGAGGCAAGCAGGAGGGTTAGAGTCAGAAGGAAAATTTTAAAGAGGCTTTACTGTTGCCTATTGAAGAAGGATATAAGGGCCAAGGAATTGGGGTGACTTTCAGAGGCAGGAAGGGTCAGGGAACTAAATTCTCCATTAGAGCCTTCCAACAGAACCCAGACCTGCTGACACCTTGGTTTTAGCAAAGACCCCCTTTTAGACTTTTTAATGCAAGAATTATGATATAATAAACTTGTGTTGTTTTACAGCACTTAGTTTCTGGTAATTTGTTACAGCATTAGTAGCTCATTAAGAAAATGGATTTCTACCATTTTTCTCTTCAAGGTACTTGGACATCCTTGAGATCAGGGACTGGAAGAGGACATCCCTAACCTGAAGAGTATGCTGACTGGAGCTATAACGGATCACTGACTGAGACTAAGGCCTGTATTAATTAAAATGGATATCTAAGGAAAGGGAGACGGAGACTCAACCCTGCATCTGAGACCTGGGTCAAGCCTTGCCCATTAGCTCAAGTATCTGGATTTGGAATATTTGTAATTACTCTGAAGGGTGGGAGTAATATACTTCCAACACAGATCAGATTCTGTCTTGAGGACCCCAGACAAGAAGCAATGTGTAGTCAACTGAAAAACTTCAGACAAAAATAACTGGGGGTAGAGAGAGAAAGAGAGAAAGAGAGAAAGAGAGAGAGAGAGAGAGAGAGAGAGAGAGAGAACTATTAAGTAAACTTAAATAAATTTAACCAATTGCTTTAAAAATAATTATATTCTTAAAAAGGAAGGTGCAATTAAAATTGAAGAATATAATAGGAAAGAAGTAAGCAGTATTCAAATACACTTATTTTTTATTTGAGCAAAGAGTAAAAGATAATGAAGATCTTGGAATTTTTCATAAAAATATATAGGTATTTCTGAAAGTGTATACGACAAGAAATGCAGGTTGAAACATTTTAGCTAAATTTAGATGTTTAGCCAATATAAGATTCAAACAAAATTTAAATACACATATTGAGCAAAGAGAGAAAGGAGGGAGATAATATATGTGAATCAAGTAGATAATCTAAACAGATAATGGATTCATTGAGTTTAAAGGGGTATCTGTTTGGAAGGTGTGATTTTAGTTTGAAAGGGGTGGGATAGGAGGGTTTTCTTGTTTACACTCTTATTATTTTATTTGTTAAACTTTTTTTGGATAAAAAAGAATCCAAGTTCATGTGAAGTGCTTGTGAGAAATAGTGATGAATTTGCTGTAATACAGCAACACTTTACTGTCACTGATGTCAAAGGCATTTGCTTATTAGAAACTGTTCTGCTATTAAATTAGGTAGCGCTTGCTTTTCTAGAGTGCAGTTTGATGTTGCAAGGAACAGAGTTGTTTCTATTTATTTTGAAACTCTCTTTCCCGAAAACAGCCAGGTTTTCCTAAAACTAAATGGGGTTAAAATAACCCCTTCAGTCTAATTAAGCCTTCCTACTAAAATGAACAGAAGGCAAAGAACGAAATAAAACCACCCAGGATTAGAACTAAGGGAAGCGCTGAAGTTGTTGATATTCTCCAAGTGGGTTTTCAGGCAAAGGACTCTGAAGTTAAGTGACCCAATTCCACCTTACTAAAGAGTCTCAAGACAGATTTTTAAAAATTTCCTAAATTTAGATTCTCTTTTGGGATTGGTCAGAGAAACTATTTGAAAATGTCTGCCTTCTTCAGAGAGATTATTTAAAGCTATTTTATATATTTAGTTAGCTTTTCTCTCATTTTTTAAATACTAAAATATTTTTTTAGAAAAAATTTAGATGTTTTAGGAAATTACAAGGAAGGGAAAATTACTCATGGTTTTGTCATATAATTTTTATGAGTTTTACTAAGAATATATCCTTCCCCTTCTCCTTCTCCTTCCTCTTCCTCTCCTTCTTTTCACCACGTGTAGGATTGTGTTTGGTTGCTTTTACAATCTCTTTTTACATAATCGTAATCAAGCTGCATATTAAATTCTGCCTTTTTAAATTGAGGACATCAGTAAGTTTTTGCCCCTTTTAAATCTTTTCGCAAACTGCACACTTTATTTTGAATACATAGCTATTGCATTTATGTGTTCAATACCTATTTCCCGACACATAGCAGGCACTGATTGGTGCCAGAGAGAGAAAAACAATTATCTTCCCTCAAGAAGCTTACACTCCAGGGGCGCCTGGGTGGCGCAGTCGGTGAAGCGTCCGACTTCAGCCAGGTCACGATCTCGCGGTCCGTGAGTTCGAGCCCCGCGTCAGGCTCTGGGCTGACGGCTCGGAGCCTGGAGCCTGTTTCCGATTCTGTGTCTCCCTCTCTCTCTGACCCTCCCCCGTTCATGCTCTGTCTCTCTCTGTCCCAAAAATAAATAAAAAAACGTTGAAAAAAAAAATTAAAAAAAAAAAAAAAAAAGAAGCTTACACTCCAATGGAGAGGTAATAGTGGTAGTCCTAAAGATAATAGTAATTTGCATGCTATGTTAGAAAGTCGTATGTACAATGGAAGATGTATATCTGAATAAGAGACATAAGGGGTGCTGGGGCAAGGTTCCAAAAAAGGTAGAGAAGAAAGGCCTCACTGAGAGATAACATTATAGCAAAGGTCTGAAGCTGGCAAGACAGTGGTGACTCCATGTTGATATCAATGGGAACAGTGCTCCAGGTGGAGGGAACAGCCGGGGCAAAGGCCTGGAAGTGAGAGCAGGCCTGGGATGTACAAGGAAGAACAAAGAGGCTAGAAAAGGATGATCAAGCATAGGGCACTAGAAGAGCTTAGGGATGTAATGCGGGGGAGGGGCAGGTCGTGTAGGGTGTGAAACACTAAGTTCTTGGACTGTTTACTCTAAGACGAATGGAAAGCCAAATTCATGGAAATTAGCTCCCAAGAAAATGTGAGCAAAACGTTTAATATTTAAAACCTAAACTGGAGAAAATACTATATGTTGTATTATAAAGAGAAAACTTTCAGGTCACTTCAGAAAGGACTGAATGACCTTTCAATCTTTTACTTCTAAAATTGGACCCTGTACAGTAACATTCTATTCAAAAATGTTCTTGGAGGAAAAATGCAATATGATGTGTCACTGAGTTATGACTCAGCAGGGCATTTATTCTGCCCTTGATTGAATCTTGAGACACTTGGTGCCAGGACATTCTGACTACGGTCTCTGCTATGGAATTCTCTGTTCAGCTTGTCTTTTCATTTAAAATTAATTGAAAAAGTATCTTTTGTGCTGCTGTTTTCAACCACCTGAAAATGCAGAAATGTATTGTTGAGTATCTTGCAAAGTGTTCTTGGGCTTCTCTTGTCTTCTTGTGTATTTTGTTGATAGCTAAACAGAGCAGTAAGGTCAGCTGGGCCTCGGCTTTATCGTGAGAGTGGGAGTCCTATAACTTTTAAATGTGGCTTTGATTGCACTAATGATATTTGGGATACACAAAAATATACATGAAGAGTTGGTATGAATAGGTTGACAGTGGTGAAAAGTATACCCATAATCTATTCTATCTTTTGTAATTGATATGACATTCACTCATAATATTTATTGAGTGCTTGCTCTGTGTCTGGGGCTGTCTTAGGCACTGCAGACACAAAAATGAACGGTAATATTTTTCCTGTCTTCGTAGAATTTAAATTAGCAAGTCAGTGCAGTACGGTAAGTGCTATGATGATACAAAATGTGGTAAGAGCATATCAAGGGGGTATGCCACCCAAGTTTGGATGTGCATGCAGTGTTATTCAAGGCATGCTTCGAATGCTCAAAGCACACATACATGCACACAAAAACACAGGTTAGGCATTTTCCACATTAAACACCTAAGATAGCATACCCATGGGCTATTTTTTCTAAGCAGGCTTTTGGAACAAGAGAAATAGAGCTGGCTCTTATCCTAAAGAGATAATCAGAGGTTGTCCTTGATAAAGTGAAGTGAACAGATATTTATCGTTTCCGCAATGTCTGTCGACTTTTGGATGTTTCGTCACCTCATTACAAACTCCTTACTCCTAGCAGAGTTTTAACCTGGGACATAACTGTGGCTGCTACTACTACCAGACTTCCTATTTAAAGTCAAGAAAATAGCTGACTTCACCATCTTCATTACTGACCACTGGCCCAGCCATTGTATTACATGTAGATATCCAATGAGCGACAGCCAAGAGTCATTTTGAATGGAAGCCTTAAAGTTCTGCAGAGAAAGTAAAATTGACTGCCTCAAATGAACAGGTTGAGCGAGCTGGGGTTGGGATTGTCATTAATAATGTCACATTGGCAGCAGAGGCCAAGTCTCTGATTTCCCTTTCCTTAGATGCTCCATGGAGATTAGATGTCAGTCCCACTGTACTGTCCAATGGTGATGGGAAAAAGAGTGTGCACGGTGACTTGTAGTTGTCTACTTAACCGAGAGCTGCAATATTATGTTTTCTTAATGCAGAGTGTTCCTGTTTTCACAATCACTTTACCCCCATTTAAATCCAACAACTTTCCCTTGTGTTTTGTTGACAAATAGTTGGGATTTTGTTCCAGCAAACTTATAAAGTAGAAACATTAACTCCCATGCCCCAGAGAAGAGAGAATTAATCAAGTACCAAGGTGAAGACGCAACCCTTGCCATACTGGAAGGTTCACACTGTTGATTAGAAATCCCTGTATGTGTTAGAAACAAATGGAAAAAGTGAGGTCTAAGCGGAGTCCTGAAGGATGGGAGGAGTTAGTCTGGGAAGTGAGCTTCAGGTGGAGAGAACAGCTTGTGTTACCTGGAACCTAGAATGAACACAGAACATATAAAGAAGTGAGGTTTCACAAATTCCATATGAACTGAGTAGGGGATGTGAGAGTACAATGTGCAGCTGCTCAGTGACAAGGCCTGCATGACTCTTTGTAGAATTAACAATGTCTAAGTGTGTAAGTTTGTCCTGGAGAGTTGCAATGCATCTGAATTGTGATTATGGAAAATTTGTGATTTTTAAGAGAAATGGCATAACTCACTATAATCATTTTCTTAGAGAGGGGAATGAGATCCAAATTTTAATTCTTGGACAGAATTTCACATCCAAGGATCTTTTCATGGGATATCACTGTAAATAAGGGGATAAATCTGACTATATAACCCTCCAAATATATTTTATGTGAGTGAATCTATATAACAAAATGTTAAAGGTATGATGCTGTAAGAAAACAGTGTTCAAAGATGTATTATATGAACGAAGAAGCTCTTAGCTTCATAGTAAACAACATCTATCTGTAATACATTTTTTTCTAGCATTTTGATGATGCATTATTCTTGACTTTCTTTTTCTCCTATGTTACATTTTCTGGAATCAGATTAATTTAGCCTTCCTGTATTTGGAAATCACATACTAGGTCACCTCAAACTGATCCTTTTTTACTGAGAATATCATCTTAACATTTTCAGTGGAATGTGCATTCCAAAGAGTTGGTATCATTTCTATTTCTCTATCCTGTGCCCCTTGCTTGCCCGCAATATGGAAGTGCATGATGCTCTCTTGGAGTGAAAAAAGGTGCACTTGATATTAGGCCGGAAGGGTGGTGTCTCCACAATTACAATAGGTTTCGGACACATGGCTTTAATAATTTCACATAGTGCTCTATGCTGGAAAAAAAAATGTGGGTTCTAGGGACTCAGATCTCAGCTTGAAACGTAGCTCTTCATTTAAGATGAAAAACTCAGACATATTAATTACCCTCTCTACAAGGTTGTTTTGAATATTAAAAATTTAATGAACGTACATAAAGTGCTTGCAACATGGTCAAGACTTAGTAAGGGACAGTTGTTGTGACTACAATAATAATTAGCACAGTAGTTACACAAACTGGTAGTATTTGATAGAGATTGAGCAAAGAACTTAGAAGTCTTAAGAAAATATTATCTTGTAAAGAGCTAGGTGATACTTCCTTATGAATAATTTCGATGAAATTAAGAGAGAAACATAAAATAAAAATTCAGATGTTTCCAATTATACATGAGTAGTTGTTGTCTCCATAATGGACTGAAGTGCAATTTGAACGATTTTAATATTTTTATTTTTTATTTATTTATTTTTTAAATTTTTTTAACGTTTATTTATTTTTGAGACAGAGAGAGACAGAGCATGAACGGGGGAGGGTCAGAGAGAGAGGGAGACACAGAACCGGAAGCAGGCTCCAGGCTCTGAGCCATCAGCCCAGAGCCCGACGCGGGGCTCGAACTCACAGACCGCGAGATCGTGACCTGAGCTGAAGTCAGATGCTTAACCAACTGAGCCACCCAGGCGCCCCAATATTTTTATAAACCTAAAATATAGTTTTATTGCTTCTTCATTTCTGGCAGCTCCCCCATGTTCTGTAGGCTCGGAAAGGTTCTACAATTACACGTCCACTTTAATTGATTAAAGATTATAAAATGACTTACAGATCAATTAGTGTAATAAAAATGAGAATCTTATTTTTTGTATGATGGCGTTTATTAATTTCTAATTATTTACAATTATATGATAGTATGTATACCATAAAGCAATAACTACATCATGTCATCTAAATTATCAGGCTAACCCCAGTAGGGTTGCTGTGCCCTCCATCATGAACGAGAAAGAAACTTGAATTCAGACTTGGAATCGAGACATTGCTTTCTTAGCATAAGTTAGAGTTATTTGGCAGTACTGATAAACAGGCTATGTCAAGAACTAGGAGAAATAATCCCAAGTTTAAGAGGATGGCTTTTTCTTTAGATGAAATAAAACCTATACAACCTTGGAAATCAGGGGAATAGTCAAAAGCAAAGATATTAACTTACAATGGACAAATACAAGGAACGCCAATAAGGCAGAAAACCTTAAATAAAATACAGGAAATATCAAAAAGTCTTCCAGATAAGGAACTAAAATTTATGAACCGCAAAGTATATTCTTCTGCTTATCTTTTAAAATACTTTTTTTATGGAAAAATATCATACATATAGACAAAATAATATAATTATCCCTCATAATAATATAAATATATTATATAAATATAAATATATTATATAAATAATATAAAAGCCCATCACACAGCTTTAATAATTATCAACGCTTAACCAATTTTGTTTTATACCCTAGCCACTTCCCCTTCCCTTTCTTAGATTATTTTGAAGCAAATCCCAGACAGCATATACTTTCACATGTGAAAATTCAGTATAAAAGGATACTGTTTGAAGACGTACTCACGATACCATATTTCACTTAATAATTACTAACAATATATTAACATCATCATATAGCCCATTAGTGTTTGAATTTCCCTACCTGTCTCAGGTGTGGGTGTGGGTGTGTGTGTGTATCTATTTTACATATTGACCTTTTTACTGCAATTGGTTGATAGGTTTCTTTGTCCTCTGACATTTAAACCTAGAGGCTAGATCAGATCTAGGTTCATTTTTAAACAAAATATTTATTTTTTGTCCAGTTTTATTGTAAAATAATTGATATGTGTTACTTTTTAAGTTTAAGGCAGACAGCATGATGGTTTCATGTACCTCCATTGTGAAATGATGACCACAACAGATTCAACTTATATCTATCTTCTCATGTAGATACAACAAAAAGGAAAGAAAAAGAAATAAGAAGAACATGGACGTGCAGATATTTTGTCAAGCTAGTGTTTTTGTTTCCTTTGGATAGAGTCCCAAAAGTGGAATTGATGGAACATATGGTAGTTCTATTTTTAATTTTTTGAGTAGCCTTCATCCTGTTTTCCACAGTGGCTGCACCAATTTACAACCCCACAGTCAAAAGGGTTCCCTTTTCTTCACATGCACACCAGCACTTGTTAGCTCTTGTCCTTTTGGTGATGATCATTCAAACAGTCATGAGAGCTCACTGTGGTTTTAATTTGCATCTCCCTAATGATGGCTGATATGGAGCATCTTTTCATATACCTGTTGGCTTTTCATGCATCTTCTTTGGAGAAATGTCTACTCAGTCCTTTGCCCATTTGTTAAAACTGGGTTATTTGTTGTTTTCGCTATTGAGTTATACAAGTTTTTTTTTTTAATATATTATGAATAGCAACCCCTTATCAGATATATGGTATACAAATATTTTTCCCATTCCATAGGCCATCTTCTCATTTTTCTGGTGTATTTTCTGCGTAGAAGCTTTTCAGTTTGAAGTAGCACCACTGTTTATTTTCAATTTTGTTGCTTGTGCTTCAGGCCTCACATCCAAAAAATCATTACCAAAACTCTTCTAAGGAGCCTTCATATTTTTCTGCTAGGAATTCTATAGTCTCAATTACATTTAAGTCTTCAATCCATTTTGAGTTAATTTTTGTGAGTGGTGAAAGATATGGGCCTAATCCTTCTTTCACATGTGAATATACAGTCTTCCCAGCACCATTTACTGAAAGGACTGTCTTTCTCTCCATTGAGTATTTTTGGCTCTCTTGTCAAATATTACTTGACCATTTACACTCAGGTTTATTTCTGTTTTTTTTTTTTTTTTCTATTCCCTTAGTCAGTTTGAATGTTTTTATGCCTGTGCCATATTCTTTTGATGACTATAGTTTCATAGTAGAGTTTGAAATCAGAGAATGTGATGCTTCTTGTTTTGTTCTTTCTCAAGATTTTTTTGGCCATTTGAGGTCTTTGTGGCTCCATATAAATTTTAGAAGTTTTTTACTTCTTTTTCTATAAAAGAATGTCACTAGAATCTTCATAGGGATTGCATTGACTCTATCGATGTTTTTGGTAGTACTGACATTTAACAGTGTTAATTCTTTCAATTCATGACACAGGATACCTTTCTTTCCATTTATTTGTGCTTCCTGTTTCTTTCATCAATGTCTTGTAGTTTTCAGAGTAAGGATATTTCATCTCCTTAGTTAAATTTATGCCTAAGTATTTTATTGTTTTCAATGCTATTGTAAATGGGATCAATTTCTTTATTTCTTTTTCAGAATATTTGTTGTTGTGTATAGAAATGCTACCAACTTTTGTATCTTAATTTTGTAGTCTGTAACTCTCCAGGATTCATTGATTGGATCTAAAAGTTTTGGGGTTGAATCTTTAGGATTTTCTCCATTGCCATGTGCAAAGGGAGACAATTTTACTTCTTTCTTTCCAAGTCTTAGGGTTTTTATTTTTGACCTCGAGTAGGATTAGGTAAGAGTGTTTGTGGTCTTCTGGTTCTCCTCATACCTTTCAGAAAAATATCTTCACCTGGCTTGCTCAGTCAGTAGAGAATGTGACTTGATCTCAGAGTTGTGAGTTCAAGTCCCACATTGGGCATAAAGCTTACCAAAAAAAGTTTTTTTGTTTTTTTTTTTTTATTAAAACAATGACACCTATATCTTTAAAAAATATCCTCTTCCATGGGCATAGGCAACTCATCACTAAGCAGTTATTAATACAATAATTCCTTGGAATATGTCCTTTATAATACTGGGATATATTAGGTAGTGCAGCTCTATATTAACATCAGTCTTAATCTTGAAATATAGTAGGAACAAGGATACATATGGAGAAAATCTTGTAATATTTCTTAACTGGAAAATTTCAGTTTCTAGAATCATAATCTGTTCTGTGCTATGATTTTATAAAAAATATAGAAATATGTGAAAAAGACCACTTTCAACATCTTAGATAGAAACAATAACAAAAACCATATAATTTAGAATAGTAACAAGGGGAATATAAAACAGGGTGGACCCAATGATCCTAACTATTGCTCCAAATGACCTTAATTTCTCTCATGGTCAGCACAACATTTAGGTGAGATTTTGCATATGAAAATCTGAATTCTTAGAAGTGAAATAAAATATGCCATTGTCAAGGCAGAAAATAAAATGGCTATTTAACAGCACTACACATGCCAATAAATCACAGGGAATCTCTCCCTCCCTCACTCGCTCTCTCTAGTGGCATAGACATGGTTTGTCACATTCAGAGAATATTGTATACCATAGGAATAATCAGAACATATTGTTAGCTCCAATTTTCTGTCATTTATTTTTCCGTGCCAAACAAAAGTAAATCTCACCACACAGTTTATTCATGGGTAGAAAGAGAATTAGCCTTTTAATGGGGGCTACTGTTTTAAAGAGTAGCTCTTAGAAGTAGAAGATGGAAGGAAACACTGTTCAATTAGTGCACAATTGTTCATTGTGCTTACTCATGCTATATACAAAAGCCTCTTTAAAAAGTTTTCATTACTATGTATTTTGCATAATACCCATATTAAAAATCAATGCACTATTTTGCCTCTGAAAATACTGCAGCTGATCTGTAAGTCAGTTCGAAAGAAAACTGAACTCAATAGACAAAGACTGATTCGCCATCCATCTGACATGTCATGCCAACAAATGGTTTTTTTGTGCACTCTGTCAGTGTCTTAATCAGTGTCAAGACAGCCCCCAGCACCGACTCAGCTCTGAAAGCTCTTCTCACACTTAATCCTTCAACTTGTGTATGTTGTAGAGACATTCAGATGAGGCATGATAATACACATGATTTACATGGTTCTGTCAATTCTTGGATTTGTCACACATCAAAGTCACATAAGCTGAATTTCTCCCTTATTACCATCTGAGCTACTTTAGAATAAGTTGCAAAAACAAGTCTAATTGCTATGGGGAACTATTTATTGTAACTTCGTATTCGAATTTTTATAAAAATATTTATTTTTACTTTTTAAAAGAGGTTTCATAAGACGGTTAGTAAAATCTTACAGTAATTAGGTTCTCATGCATAGATGTTTGTGTGTGGAGTGTTTTCTTGCTTTTTGGTTATTAAATACATGTAAATTAATACATGGGGTTAGTGAGTAAAGGCTGAAAATGTGCTTTCTCCTACGGACATTTTCAGAACCATACAATTTCAAAGCTTTTTGGTTAATACACACATATGAACAAATAAATTTTTATTTCAAACTCAATATAATGCCTATGTGTTTCAGATTAAAATAATATTCTATAAGAGGCACTATGGATGAAACAGAACAGTATATATCTATTAGACAGTTCAAAGTAGAGATTGGCTGTGTCTCTTCAATAACAGATGCGAGAACTTCATACTTGGATTAAAATGGAGAATACATATATTATATATATTATATATATTATATAGTATATATAATATATGTGTATATATAATATATAGTATATGTATATATATAGTATATAGTATATATAATATATAATATATATAATATATAATATGTAGTATATATAATATATATTACATATATAATATATAATATATAGTATATATAATATATATTATATATACCATATATTATATATACTATATATTATTATATATATAATATATATAATGTATATGTATATATAATATATGTGTATATATATAATGTTTATTTCTTTAGAGATCAAGACATTCCTGATTTAGGAGGAATAAAAGAATCTTTCTCTCTTCAGTGGTGACAGGATGACAGGAACAAATGAAAGTTTAATTCTATAGTTCACGATAGAACTGATGAATCCAGTGAAGCTGAAACTATACCTACAATACTGTTAAAACTAATAAAAAGTGTTTGATTATGTAACAGGGTATAAAATAAATGTTTATAAATAGAAATGTTTTGATATAATGGTAAAATTAGGACCTTATAATTTAACTTTTTACATTTTAAATTTAAAAACTTTCTTACTAGCTATGGCATCACAGATAAGTTCTTTATCCTCTCTATGCCTCAATTTCCTTGTTTTTAAAGATGCAGCTAATATTAGTAATTGCCTCCCATATTGTGAAGATTACACTAGAGATTTCATGAAAGCTGATTAAAATAGTAGAATAGGTACAATAAATATTAATTATCATTATATTATACAAGTAATAAATCATTAGAAAATATAATGAAAACTGTCTCATTTACATCAGAAAAAAAAATACTGGGAAATAACCTCAACCAGAAATGTATGGGACACGGAAAAATCCATAAAGTTGTATTCGGACAAATAAAAAGAAATACTCAGCATATGTAAACATGTAATTTTCCCCCAAATTGATCTAAAGGCATATTTGAAGGAATCTGACAAAGAATATTTAATATATATATATATATATATATATATATAAAAGAATATATGGGAAAAATAGTCATTAACTTGAAAACAGGAGGGAATTAATGGATCCACTTATAATACAATTAACTTAGTGTCATAAAAATGGAAAACTTAAAAATCAAAAGGGCAGAATAGACAGTCCTGTTCTATTAGCTAGATTGAACTGTATGAAATTATTTATATTTAACTGCTTTTTATCTAGATCTATAAAACTAGTAATTTTATATTTTTTAATCTATTATTTGTTAAGATTAAAGGTAGCATTTAAATGAATGGGAAAAATAAAACAGTCAATAAATAATGCCTTAAAAATTAATTAGCTAGGGTCGCCTGGATGGTTCAGTCTGTTGAGCATTGACTCTTGATTTTGGCTCAGGTCATGATCCCAGGGTTGTGGGATCAAGCCCCACATCGGACTCCACTCTGAGCATGGAACCTGCTTGAGATTCGCTCTCTCTCTGTCTCTCTCTCTCTGTCTCTCTTTCTCCCTCTGCCCCTCTCCCCTTCTTGTGTGTGCTCTCTCTAAAAATTAAAAATAAAATTAATTAGCTAAAAACCATCAGGTTAGAGCGTTAGATTTATTTTTGATGAGTTAGAATTAAATAATAAATAAACATAGAAGGTGCTTATTTATAATAACCAAATATTGTTTTCTGTAAGCAACTCATATCACCCACAGAAATGGTTAAAATATGGTATACCTATATGGTGGAAAACTATATTGTCAATAATAATGGTGTTTTGGTAAAAAATTAAAAATATGAAAAATCACTCCTTATATATAATGCTGGGACTGAAGCAGAATGTACTATTTTATAAATGATCCAAATCAATCAAATATTTACAGAAATTTATTTAGACCAATAAATTTATATAAGAAAATCTATCTTTATGGTAAATATATTAATATCAAATGTATATATACATATTATGAGAATGTTAACAGTGTTATAAGATTGCCTAAAATATTGAACATTTTTCTACACTTTTTTTTTAATTAACAAACATAGAATTTGAGCCACTTTCCCTTTGGCTTCCTTTCTTATTCTGAGGAAATCTGTTCTTGAATTTAATGTTTATTTTTCCCATATAATTTCTTATATTTTCAAAGTATTTCCTCTTAAATAGTATAAGTTCTTTAAATAGTTTTCAACTTTTATGTAAATATTATCAGGATGCATGTATCATTTTTATAGTTTTATTTACTTATTTGTGGATTTATATATCATAAAATCCACCTATTGTAAATGTATAACTCTTGATTTCTTTAATTGTTGTAGAATTATGCAATTATCACCATAATCCAATTTTAGAATATTTGCTTCATTCCTCAAATTCCTTGAGCCCATTTGCAGACAATCCCAGTCCCACTCCTACTTCCAGAAAATCACTGATGTGCTTTCCCTCTTGATGATTTTGCTTTTCTGTTCATCTCATACATGCAAAATCATGCTTAGTGATCTATTGGATTGCTTCCAATTTTTCACTCTTAATAAAAATGCTGCATTTGTGGGGACTTATGTTTTCCTTTTTCTTGGGTGGATTCTTAGGAGTAGAATTACTGGGACATATGGCAATTTATGTTTAACTTTTGAAGAAATTGCCAAGATGTTTTCCAAAGTAGTGGTACCATTATGCATTCCTTTTAGCAACATATGAAGGTTTTAGTTTTCCCACCTCTTCACCAACACTTGCTATTGTCTGTTTATTTTATGATAGGCAATCCAGTGGGTATGTAGGCAGTATGTCATAATTTTTATACACATTTCCTTAATGCCTACTAACGTTAAGCATCTTTTCATGTGCTTCTTAGCCATTTTTTTATCTTTGGTGAAATGTCTATACAAGTTTCACCCATTTTTTAATTGGGTTGTTTATGTTCCTATTCTGAATTGTAAGAGTTCTGTATATTCTAATACAAGACCTTTCTTTATGAGGTATGTGATTTGCAAATATTTTTTTTCCAGTCTTTTGGTTGTCTTTTCATTTTCTTAAAGAGTCTTTTAAAGTGCAAAATAATTAATTTTAATGAAATCGAATTGATCATTTTATTTTATTATGGATTGTGCTTTTGGTGTCATGCCTAAGAACTCTGCCTAACCCAAGGTCATGAAGATTTTGTCCTATGTTTGTTTTTATTTTATATTTTTAGCTCTTTACATTTATGTCTATGATCCATTTTGAATTCGTTCTTGTGTATGATGTGACGGAAAGGTCTAAGCTCAGTTTCTTAAATATGGATATCCAATTGTCCCAGTAACATTGTAGAAAAGGCAATCCTTTCCCTTGTTGATTTGCCTTGACACCTTCCTGAAAACTCATTTCATTTCTGAACTCTGAATTCTATTCCATTGATCTATATGCCTATATTTATGCCAATACTAAGTGTTTGGTTATTGTAACTTTATAGCACATATTTAAATCAAATAGCATAAGTCCTTCAACTTCATTCTTTTTTAAAAGTATCTTTGATCCTGTTTCAGCTAAGGTTCAACCAGATGAGCAAAACCAGTAGGAGATAAATATGAAGAGACTTATTATAAAGAATCGGCTTCTGTGATTGCAGAGACTGCTCTGACCATTCCAAAATCTGTAGGTCGGTCTACCAGGAAAGGTGAGTTTAAGCTCGCCTTTCCTGGAACCAGTTGAAGCTGCTGTCCACAGCAAAGAAAATTTTGTTTGGAGAAATCACAGCTCTGCTTTTAAGACCTGTTAGCGGATTGAATCCAGCCTGCACAGATTATCTAGGAGAATCTCCTTTACTTAAGGTCATGTGATTATGGGCTGTGGTCACATCTACAAAATGCCTTCAGAGAAACATTTAGATAAGTGTTTGATTGAATAACTGAGGGCTCTAACCCAGCCAAGGGGATATAAGGAAAAACCATCACAGCTGCTCTAGGTCCTTTGCATTTCCATATACATTTAGATTCAATTTCTACAACCAAAAAACAAAACAAAACAAAAAGTTTATTGAGCCTATTTCTCTGAATCACCTAGCCAACTTTGATCAGAAATTGTATCTCTAGATGTTTTCTCTTGAGTAGTATTGACCATGTTAGCTATAAAAAGAAGTCACAAAATTGTAGCACAGTTGCAAATTAATAAGCTTGCTTTCTGATATTTTGCTTTGTGTGAATCAGCTTTTTTGTGAATGTGTGTAGTGAAATGTGTGTGTTTTGATGTTTGGTACAGATATGAGTCTCATGGTGTTACGGTACTAGAGAGTAAGGCATAGGAAGAGAATAAGCCAGAAATTGGACCCTAATGCTAGATATATAATAATACAACTTTAATAACATTCAAAGTTTTTTAAACATTTATTTATTTTTGAGAAACAGAGAGACACAGAGCATGAGCAGTGGAGGGGCAGAGAGAGAGAGAGAAGGACACACAGAGTCCAAAGCAGGCTCCAGGCTCTGAGCTGTCAACACAGAGCCCTACACAGGGCTTGAACTCATGAACCATGAGATCATGATCTGAGATGAAGTCAGACACTTAACCAACTGAGCCACCCAGGTGCCCCCAGCTTTACTAACATTTAAATAAAATATAAAAAAAAAATAAAAAATAAAAAATAAAAAAATAAAAAATAAATAAATAAAATAAAATATAAATTTAAGAGTTGTAACCAGAAGTAGAGTTCCAAATGTAGATTCTAGGCTCCTACACTCCTCTGGTCATGCACATCGTATCTTGGGTTTTTCAGGCAAACTTGCCCAAGTACCATTTTGAAAGATGTGATTTTAATAGAACAAATGGATTCACAATTTCAAGGACTTACCATTTTGTAACAGTGAGGTGTTTTGGTAGCTCTTGTATTGCTTTTTTTTTTTTTTATGTTTGCTAAATGGCAGTATTTAGGCATATGATCAATATATAAATAAAAGAAGGGAAAAGATTAGAAATGAGAGGGGCTTGCTATACTATTTATTTTTTATGAATCTTATTTTATCCTTCTGTGAGAAGGAATGTTCTTTAATGACTGCAATTATCAAAAATATATTTCTTAAGGCTTAATAATATTTGTCCAGACTCCAATTTCAAATTTTTAAATGGCTGTTGGACATCCCCATTTGTATCCTGAGCTGTCCCTCACACTCATCACGTCCTGAATGGAATTCATTAAGAAGCACTCTTTTCTAGTATTGTCATTCATGATAATGGTGCCATAATTCATGCAGTTTTATAGACTCAAAATCTAGTCATCTTTGTCTCCTTCTTTTCTTCCACTGTTCCCTATCCTCATCTATTCTACTAATAACAATCTATCATATTTCACGATGTGAAATTTTGAATTAGCTGATCTCTAAGGGCCATTTGAGCTCTAACATCTTAGGAAATATTTTTTGACTAGCTCCTCTCAAGTTAATTGCCACTGCTCTAATCTTAGTTCCGGACCTCCCATGCCAATCCTGCACTAAGTCAATTGTCTCCTATGTAGTCCTCCCTTCTTCCAGCTTTAGCAATACCTCATGCTCCACCCAGATTAATTCTGCATACTATTGCCAAAGTAGTGTTCATAAGACTATGTTTCATGTTTTAAGTTACTCTCCCATTCAGGAACTTGCATAAGATTCCTAATTTCTAGCATAGCATTTCCAGAAATACATCCCTGGTTTGGTCATAGTTATCTCTCTCTCACTTATAAATGCAAACACACACACACACACACACACACACACACACACACAGAGTTCTGCAGCCAAAATATTTAGAAAAGGCAGGTTAAGGTAATTTAAACATTTATTTTATGAAAAACTTCTTGGACTCTTTCATATGCTAGTATCTAAAGGGAAGTCACATAGAAATTCACCATTTCACAAATAAATTTCAACTTTTTCTTCCGTCATAAAGGATTTTGTGACACCAAGTGTTCCACGTGGGAAACTCTGCTCTAGAACATTAATTCTAACCTCCTCTGACTTGCCAGTGTTCCTCATTGTTGATTTCCCTTACATATCTCCATCTTCTCTGTGCTCCAGTTAGGCAAGGATACTATAGACATCCTCTGAGAGACACCACTGACTGGCTCTTTTAAGATTCATTCCAACCTCCTTTTTGCCTTTTGTTTATCTCCAATGGACTGTGTGTGTGTGTGTGTGTGTGTGTGTGTTTCCTTCCTTTCCTTTTGTCTATTCACTGATTGTCAGCCTCCCTTGCAGCTAAGCACTGATTTCGTGACAACATTCTAGCAAAAGACCTTAGGAAAAACTCAGAGTTTGAATGAAACACAAAGCCTCAATGGGAGCAAGCTCATATCCTCCTATCTCCAACTTCCATCCTGGAAGATGCCTATGGCAGCTTGAGGAGCAGCAGAAATCTTGTGCTCATGAGAGGATAAGCATCAAAAACTATCTCAGCAGTATTTGCTCCTTGAGCCTATTTAGCTACAGCACCATTGGGATTGTGGAACATAGTGGTACTTGCTCTGACATCACCAAGACTCTGAATCAATAGTAGAAACCTCTCACTTTGAATTTGTTTTGAAGGAAAAAAATTGGTTCTTTTCTTGTATATGATCCTGTAATATGATTTATTCTTACTCATACCAATTTCAAGGCTGACTTTGATACTTGCTATCACACTGTACCATTGAATGCTTTTGTGCATTTCCATATATTATTGTCTGTGCCCCAAATGATAATGATTCTTCAATTCAACTTTGTAGGCCCTGATCAAGCAACACGTACATCTAATATTATTTTTCTAAAATGAACAATTCGTATGCTTTGTTATAAATTATTTTACCAAAGTAGGACAGATTTGGGGGTGTAATAGGCATAATTCAAATGGCACCACATTTTTTTTTAACTTTATGAAGATATCCATATTTTTTGATAAATAAAATAGAGTGAAATCATCACATTTTATTACACATATATTGTAAATAGAATTTTAAATGATTTTTACTTATGATTTTGTAAAGTCAAGTGTCATATTTTGCTGTGGCTTTTTAATTTTCATGGGTTACACATGTGAACAAATACCCAGCTTATGTTCTAAAACTGCAGAAGAAGGTCAGAAGGTTGATATAAATCAAATAAAATAATGTAGCTTCTACTCAGGGCTAAAACTTCATTGATATTTATTATATATTCGCTGACTTATGTTAAAATTAGAATCTTTGTAGTCTGTGAATGTAACCCAGTTTAGTATGAGAAACATTATACCCATATTCCAGAGTATAGAAATATTTCTCAGCAGTATTTTTTTTGGAAAAAAATGTATTATTGAAGCAGATTAAGAGTATTCACCAACCACAGTCTCCTAATATTGCTATTATATCTCCATTAATTACCTTCAGTGCAAGATTTACAAAATAATCAAGTCCAAAATGGTGCACCGAATATATAGAAATGTTAAAATTAAAAAAAAAAAATTGATCTTAGCCTTCAGTTTCTTGCAAGGAACTCCTAAAACCCTTGTGACTTCCTGAATGATGAGTAGTATGAGTGTCGTTGTTCTAACGCAGTGACTCCCAGCAGCCTCTTTAATAGCTTCCAGTGTAAGAACTGGTCACCGGAAAGAGCAAGTCTTGGAATTTTTGGCCCAACACATCATCCTCGGAGGAGGGGAGGGGGGATGGAGATTGAGTTCTATAAAAACTTTGAACAAGGAGAATATGGGGAACTTCCAACTCCAAGAAGACAGGGTCTCCCGTATTTGGGGACTCTTCTAGGCCTCACCTTATGTACCTCTTAATCTGGCCATTTATTTGCATGTGTCATAATATACCGTAACAGTGAGTCTAGTATTTTCTTTTCAAATTTTTTTTTAACGTTTATTTATTTTTGAGACAGAGAGACAGAGCATGAGCGGGGGAGGGTCAGATAGAGGGAGACACAGAATCTGAAACAGGCTCCAGGCTCTGAGCTGTCAGCACAGAGCCCGATGCGGGGCTCAAACTCACGGACCGCGAGATCATGACCTGGGCCGAAGTCGGCCGCTTAACCGACTGAGCCACCCAGGCGCCCCAGAGTCTAGTATTTTCTTGAGTTATTTGAGTCATTCTGGAAAATTATTGAACTTTAGGGGAGAAAGGCGTTTGTTGGAACCCCTGACTTCATAGCCAACTCAGACAGAATTGTGGGAAACCTGGGGATCTGACACAATTGTTACCTAAAGTGAGAGCAGGCTGGGGCTCCTGGCTGGCTCAGTTGGTAGAGCATGAGACTCTCTTAATCTCAGGGTTGTGAGTTTGAGCCCCATGTTGGCTGTAGAGATTACTCAAAAATAAAAACCTTATTTATTTTTTTTTTTTTAAAGTGAGAGCAGCCTTTCAGAAGTGAGACCTTATATCTGTGGAGTCTCATGCTAACTCTGGCTAGGACATCTAATTGGTGCCAGAGAATCAGAGGGTTGGTTGGTGTGAGGAAACAAACAAACAAAGCTCTCAATATACATACCTTCTCTTCTTCCAACAAATCCCTAGAAATGCTACAAAACAATCAACATCCATGTAAGAAGAACAAAAGGATGACCCCAGTGAACTAAAAATTATGACAAACATTTAAGGATAAAATGTAGCTGGGGTTGGAGCCATAAAGTAATTTATCGTCTAGGGGTGCCCGGGTGGCTCAGTTGGTTGAGCATCTGATTTCAGCTCAGGTCATGGTTTCATGGTTCATGAGTTTAAGCCCCATGTCAGGCTTTGTGGTGACAGCTCAGAGCCTGGAGCCTGCTTTGGATTCTGTGGCTCCCTCTCTCTCTGCCCCTCCCCTGCTCATGTTCTGTCTCTCTCTCTCTCTCAAAAATAAATAAACATTAAAAAAATTTTAAGTAATTTATTGTCTAAAATACACACAGTTAAGAAATTGTTCAAACATTTGGAAGAACCTCTGCAGGGCTGGAAAATTGATGTGGGAGTTACAGAAAGTATGAGGAACCGTATCCTTGGAACAAATATGCAAGGTATTGGTGAATGTATTAAATTTATAGTAGCTACTCAGTTCACCCATTCTCTTCACACCATCTTTTATTTTAAGGGGTATGCACTTTAATGATAACAGTGAATCTGAGAACATGAGGTGAAGAGATAGCAAAACACTGGGTGGCCACAAATGCCAAAGAGAAATAGAAAACCCATAGTCCATGTATCAATGTCTGGCTCCCTGATTTTATAGCTCATTCCACCCCTTCACCATCAGTGGAATCAGGATTCGGCAAATAGGAACAATAATCCCAAAATGGTTCATTGGAAACCTTAAAGCCAACAGAATTAAATTACAGAATGTACTAGTTTAGAAAACCATGCAAGAAGTATCCATCTCAAAAAAATAAAACAAAACAAAACCCAGAAAAAACATTACTGGAGGATACAACAATAAAGGAGAAATAAAAAGAAAAAAACAAAGGTAGATAAATATTTTATGAGGGATTGTAGATAATATCACAACCGTAGAGTAAGAACAGTATTGACGGAAAGGGGGAAAAATGAAAATACAAGTACTAAAATTTAAAAAGTTTAAAAGGAATTTTTCTTCCAATTGGGACAAAAAAGCTTCAAGATAACATCATTCACATACCAACAATGAGAAAGATCAGAAAATCATAATTTTCTATATATTAGAGAAGGAAGATTTCACAAGTGAATTAATTCCAGTGGTTGACAAGCTCATCCAAGGGAAAACAAAATACATGAACTATTTCACCTTTCCCAAAACAGAAGAGGAAGAAGCAGCTGCCACAGACCAGTTAAGAAAAACAAAAAAACTGAAATTGTAATAAACTCTTAAAGGTGAATATGGGTGACATGACAGCTTAGAATGACAGCAGGCTAGAAACAAGGGAAATATATGTTCTAGGCAGCTCTTTTCCATGGACCTACACTGTAGGTTCATAAAGAAAACTGATTGCCCGGGAAGAAACCTGATGGAGTTCTCCTCAGTAATGCAGACATGTAGACCTGGCTTGGATTTAAGGGTGGGCAGTATACTTAGAAAAACCCATTTGGAGTCTGGTTCCTAAAGAAATATAATGTGGTATTTTTGTCGTTGTTGTGAAGAAGGAACAGGCATGAAAATCACTTGTATTCTAGTCTCTTCTTTAATGTCAATAGAAGAAAACAAGGAGATTCTTGCACCCCCTCATCACCATCCCTCAATCATTGTCCCAATGCTAGAAAAAGACAGGCTGCTTCAGAAAGGGGGTAGGAGGGGTGCCTGGGTGGCTCAGTCGGTTAAGCGTCAGACTTCGGCTCAGGTCATGATGTCATAGTTTGTGGGTTCGAGCCCCACGTCGGGCTCTGTGCTGACAGCTCAGGGCCTGGAGCCTGCTTCGGATTCTGTGTCTCCCTTTCTCTCTGCTCCTCCCCCACTCATGCTGTCTCTCTCTGTCTCTCAAAAATAAAATAAAACATTAAAAAAAAAAAAAAGAAAGAGGCTAGGAAACCTAACCCTTAACCCTGCACCAACACTGGGCAAAATCCATTTCAACTGGGGGAAGTTCAGAAAACTCATTTATTACTAAAAATCCTCCTGAAAAGGGTCAGAGATAGTGAGGGAGGGACAGGAAAACTATGTGCATTCTAAACCAGCCCTGAGTAGGAAGCAGAGGCTGAGGGAGGGGCATGGATGTTGAGAAAGTTTCATCCCAAAGGAGCAGGTGCCCAGGGCCTGCCTAAGACTGGAGCGATAGAACTGAGAGATTCCATTTTACCTCCACCACGAGCCTTGGAATTAGTACCCAACAAGAATAGTATGTGTTGGAGAATGGGAAAGAACATTAAGAGAGACCCACCTCTTTGGCACAGGCCAGTTGTTGCTCTTTGGCAACTGCTAAAAGTTTAAAGTGGAGCAGAAATTCTAAGAAAATATTTTCAAGCATAGAGCTGATTCTTAGCATGTTAGCAGCTGTTTACTATTGGAAGAATTTGAAGACTCTGGATTCAACCATTCATACAAATGGCTGAATAGGTCTATACTTATTTTCAAGCATAAATATTATTTACCTTGGTATCAGTTGTTGTTTATTTTTATACACAATATCTGACATCAGATCAAAAGTTACAAAGCACACACAAAAAAGCAAGAGAAAATAATCTCACATTAAGAGATAAAATAAAACTTCACCTGGAGATGGCCCAGATATTAGGAATTATTCATTTCTATTAATATGTAAAAGAACGTAGTAGAAAAGGTGACCACATGCATGAAAAAGTGAAGAATTTTGGGAGAGATAAAACTAAATAAAAGGTAAGTAAAATGCCAGAAATGAGAAGCATAGTATTAGAGATATTGTAAGCTTTAATCAAAGTATCCAGTTAATTACTAAATGTGATTCATAACTATATAAAGTCATGAAAATCAAAATAAATATGGTGAACTTTTTATTATACTGATACTTTAATATCCATTTTGCATATTTCAACAACAAAGAAAATGTAAAAACTAATAAACATGAATTTTACAAGGTCATTTGCTTTCTAAGAAGTGTTCCCTCTTCCAAAGTTTCGATTCAAATGCCAGGTATTTGAACTCTTTTTTCCGGTGTATCATACCCAAAGTTTCTCTGCCAACTTCTGAACATTACTTTCCTTTTGTGTTCTGAAATGTATAACCATAGCCAGCTTTGCAGAGCATACCGAATGCGAAGTCAAGCGAGTCTTTGTTTGACATCCAGTTTGCCTGGCATCTGACATTAGCATTGCTAAGTACCTAATCGCTAAGTGTTACCAATTCAGATATTTTGTACATCATTCATAGACACTGGCAACCTTTTTTTTTTTTTTTTCAGGGAACACAATAAGCAGCATTTTATATAATATAAAACATAAGGAAACATCATTTGGCTGTATAAATGAACCAGTTTCAGATACATACACACATACAAATAAATTATAGCAAGTCAATCACAGAAAGCAAAAGTTGTTACATATTGAAGTAGTTTAGTAAAAATATTGGAATTCTCTTTAGATTTTTTTAAATCAAAATTTGTTGATCCTTAGGCAGGATCTGTTCTGTTTTGCCTGAAGAAAAGGGCTAGGATTAGATCTGTTCTCAAAGTAAGGCACCTAACAGGGTAACAGTGAAGAAAATACTATGTACAGAGGGAGGTCACAAAGGAAAGAGAAGACTACAGTCTAACATTACAGGATAAAAAGGAAAAGGCGAAGATTTTAAAATATGTAATACACGGTGAGATTTGTTTGTCTAAAATCTATGTCCATGGACCTGTGTGAACACCAAGTACCTATCAAGGCGGCAAGTATTAAGGATAAGGGCAATAGAACCCACCGGAAAAGGTTCCGTGGAGCCTGGTGGAACATGACTGACAAGCAGTGACAACCCATATGTTAGTGAAAGAGAACAGTCTGTATAAAATAAGTAGGAGTGTGAAGGCTTAGAGGAGGGTTACTGGATTAGATTACACAGGAGATGACGACAGTCAAATAAAAAATTCAATTTAAAGACTGGAATAAAACAGGGCACCTGGGTGGCTCAGTTGGGTAGGTGTCCTCTTGGGCTCAGGTCATGATCTTGTGGTGCGTGAGTTTGAGCCCCACGTGGGGCTCTGTGCTGACAGCTCAGAGCCTGGAGCCTGGAGCCTGCTTCCGATGCTGTGTCTCCTCCTCTCTCTGCCCCTCCCATGCTCCTGCTCTGTCTCTGTCTCTCAATAATAAATAAGTGAAAAAAAAATTTAAAGATTGGAATAAAAGATTTGAAATTGGAAGTTTGCCTTTTTTAATCATAGAGACAAAGTATGAGATCTAAATCTGGGAGATTGTGATGACGCAGTGTCGGTATTTAATAAAAAAGAAAGAAGGAGGGGGAGAGGAAAGGGAAAGAGGGAGGGAGGGATCTATTCTTGTTTCCAAACGTACATAATATAGTTGGAAACCAGGGTAGGAAGGAACAGAAGAAAGAAATAGAGATTCCATGAAAACTGTCAATTCTCCGACTTGGAAATAGATTGGGACATGCCCTCTACCACGTGTAATTTTCTTCAACCTTGGAGCACTCTTGCGGGTCATATAAAGTTTAGGTAAAATCTGACCTTGAAGTAAGAGGGTGAACTGGATACCCTTTCAATATGCTTTCCATTCATGTGATAGCTAGTGATTCTATCTGCACTATTCTTTCAGAAAATTATGGCGGGTGGAAGGAAGGTATAGACAATTCTAATCATTATATAGTTTGAGATCTTGAATTTTCCATCCTTAGTAACATAAAAATATCCCCAAGAAATACAATTATATTTCAATCACCTTCTGAAATAGTTACTTGCTCATATGGAAAAAAAAAAACACTCAAGTGAATTATTGCAACAGTAATTGCATCTGCATTGTCAATGCACTTCCCAGTGAATGTGTATGTTTTCTGCAGATGGGAAAACAGGAATTCTTTTTGAAAACATTACCCTGTGCTCTCAGCGGCATATTTGGGCAAAGGCAAATGTCATAACCCAAAGGTCTCCAACAAAAGTAAGCACTGCTTAGAGACACTGCCATTGAAGAAATATGGCACTGTGGACGGCCAAGAAAAATTCAGCATCCAAGTCTGCATGAGGATTGTTTTATTTCATCGTGTATGAAACATGCCTGTGAGAAGCCTTTCAGTACATGCATACATTTCACTATGAAACAGACTCTTGTGCCTTTCATCTACCACTTCCTTCTGGGGTAAAAAAAAAGACAGAAGAATTAACTAGTAGAATAAAGTTGCTTAATTAAATCTTCATAGGCACTTATTAATTCTTATTCACCCGTTTACTCGGCAATTATTAATGGAAGAAAAAAATGCTATAAAATGCAAACAATCTTAAGAAACAGAAGTTAAGAGTATAGTTTGAGAGATAAGACACACAGGGAACTTTGAAAAGCAAATGGAACCAGAAATCCTTTTATTACATAGATTTTATTTTTCATATCATTGCTCACATTGAATAAAGAAATAGGCAAGATTTTCATGTGTGTATTAGCTTACTTAACATTAGCTGATACAACAAAGCACCTTCCAAGTCTCAGTGGCTCAACAAAATGAAAGTTTGTTTTTCACTCACTTCCTAGTCCCCTGCCGGTCAGGCAGCTCTGATTGACAGATTTGCTAAAACTATAGATAGGGACAATAAAATACAACATCAACCCACATTATCCCCAATTCTCCTCTGTCCCCGTCTTTATCTATCAGCAGCATTTAACATGGTGAATTTCACCCTCATCTTGAAACACTTTTTTTTCCCCCACACATTTTCTTGGACGGTGAGTTGCTACTCTGCCCAAAATCCCATCAATAGTTCCTGTTTCACTCCTAGTGGAAGCCAAATTCTCGCAAGGTCCCACAAAGGCCAACGTAATCTGACCCTCCAACAACTTTCTGACCGTATTTCCCTTTACTCCCCCTCTCTCACTCATTTCTACCCACACTGGAGTCTTTGCTGGTTTTCCCACACATCTGCCATACTCGACTGCTAGGTCTGCTCATGGGCTTCTCCAGCTGCTTGCAAATTCCTACTCCCAGAGAACTCATTTCGCATCCTCAGATCCCTCTATCTAAATTCATTTCCCTACTGAGGTTTTTCCTGATCATCTTATCAGAATTGCAATCACTCTTGTTTTGTTTTGTTTTGTTTTTTCTTAGCAGGTGTTTTATACAATATTTTTATACTTTACTCTTATGCTTACACTCTGACTCTTCTCACTAGAATAGAAGCTCTCATAGGCTGCCGTTTCTGTCTGCTCGTTCACGTTTCTAATTCCAGTTCCTAGAACTGGGACTAGGGCTCAATATTCATACCACGTTTTAGGAGATATGAGGAAGGAAAGGTTGAATGTCACATTTCGCCCCTTAAAGTTTTTCACAGAAGGGAATACTCTCATCAAAGTGTGGTTCTGGAGAGAAGGAGGACATGATGGCATGCGGCGTTATGGACAATGGAGAAAAATGGAGTCACAGAGAATAATTGGGGTTATTGAGATTGCTTAGGCACAAAGCCATAAAAAGAAAACATGCCAAAAAGGCTACTTTAATATATGGTCAGTTAAAAAGGAACAGAAAATAAGAAGGCAAGAGACATTGTGTACAAAATCCAGGAAGATTGGGTGAGTGTGTCTATGGAGTGCAAAGTGGAAAGAACTTTAGAGACACAACGGTGGGTAGAAGCAGAAAGTGAGGAAGAAGAACAGTGTTGAAGTGAATGAGGAGAATGACAATAATGATATATGCATTTCATGGTGAAACAAGATCTAGTATGAGTTGTCTGGCATGCTGGCCACGGTTGTGGGAGTGGAGACAAAAAATGGAAATGGAGAAGCTTAGGGGTTTCTCTGTTTAATGCAATGAATTTACAATTTAGTCATTATTTTGATGGCCAACTTGGGTATAGATTTTCCTACTACAAGCCAAGTTAGGTCATCAGGCCCGATTGTGTTCTGGAAGTCTCTGTTTCTCTTGACCACTCTGTGCCAAAATGATCTCCAAGGGACCCCTGGGCCATTTCCCAGTCACTGACCACACTGTCCACACTTATTCTACCCATCAACATGCACCTTATTGAATGCAGAGCTCTTCTCCCATGTCGTGGTTCTTCCCAGAGACTGCATATTGGGTCCTCTTGTTTGGCCTGAGACATCTGCTACCCTCCCACCCCAGCCTGGGCCCCTGTAGCAGCGGGAGCAGTGGGTGTGGACGCGGGCCTCCCAGGCCACATCTAGCAAGGTCTGCTCTGCTCCAGGGTTCCTTCATGGCCAGCTCCTACCAGTTGCCTCATGCACCGCAGGAAAGCTGGTCTCTCTTCTCCTCGCATGGATTGCTCTCAGATACACTTGGTTTTCTTTCTTCAGGCCTCTTGATGTTTCAAGCCAGTCCTTTTCGTGATTTGAAACATTTGTCAAAACTGGTACCTAGAAGTGGAGGTCTTGGCTTGGGAATAATGTTTCTGCCATGAATTTTACACTCCAGTCAATCCCTCATCTCATTTTTTTGGTTGCAGGCTACACTCATCTTCCCTCTCAGGTGAGAAGCGTGACTCTGAAGAAAGGCACATGGGCAGCCAGCTCAGAGTGTTGTCCCAGAACACCAACACCCATCTTCTCATGGGTATTTGGCTGTGCCCCCCACCCCCACCCCAGTTTCCTGAGAGGGCCCAGCCTTTTTTTATGTGAATAATACATGTCTCAGATGTCCATATTTACACTGCACACGTGTAGTGTGAGGGGACCAATGCTCTTCTCAGTGCCCCTGCAGGTGTTTACCAGTTTTTTTCTTTTCCTGGTCACCTCTGCTCTGCTTTCCTCTGCCCACTTTATTCCTCATTCCACAGCTCATCTCGCCTTGTTCATCTTTTTCTGTCCTGTATCACCCACTCACCTGAGGGTGGGGTATCACCACTAATGGATGGATGATATATTGAGGGCGATGTCGGCCCTATGTTATGTGATGGAGAGAGAAAGCTCAGCCTTATGCAGACTACAATACAAGGCTGAACAGGAGACGCCAATGTCATAATCGTATATCAACCATTTTCCACCATAAGGAATTTCTCCCTTGCTTTGTCCTTCCCTCTGGGCCTTGGTTTGTTGACATCTTCTCCATCTTATTCCCATGAAGCCTCTTCTCCTCTCAAACCTGCTGAGTCTCATAGTTCTCAAATTATTATCTCGCAGGAAAACTCACTCACAGGAAAATCTCAAAATTCCTGTTTCCTCCTCTCTTTTTCCTCCTCTGTTCCTTCTCTTTCCTCTCCGCCCCTTTTTTCCCTCTCCCTCCCTCCTTCTTATTTTTAAGCACAATTTAATTCCCCTTACTTAAAACTTTTCCATCTCAACTATCGTTGCCTGGGAATGAAGCTCTTCAATCTGGGGCAGGGGGGGGGGGCCGCAAAAGACCATTAGTATATTCTTCCTAAAGAGATATGAACAATTCTCTTCCTAAGCAGAATTCTACTTACTCCTCCTGTGTATGAGCTACTCCAGCTGTAGTCAGCTTTTAGATTAACTAATTTATCTCTCTCTGAATCATATATTTTTCCTCTGTGTCAATCCACATATTATGGAATATTAAAGTTAGACAGAAACGTCCTTCTTCTTAAGAAGCAAAGAGCCAAATAAATTCATTCTGACACGTAAGCAAATAATCACACTCTTGTTAAATAAATGCTAAAGAAACATCAAAGGCTGCACTACTCAGGAGAACAGGGAAAAGAGTGAGTGAGTCCCAGTGCCCAGGTTAGTGATGGAGGGGCCAAGCTGTGCTTCCCTTGGGGACAGATGTTGAAAGTGACTCCCCAAGGATGTGGAAGAGTCTGTCAATGACAGCTGAATCCTGAGGCATGGTTGAGGTCTCTGAAGTTTCAAGTTCAGGTTAAGTGAAGATCGTGGGTTAAGAGTTGAGTTCCCGTCATGTGAAACCGATCAAAGATCCCTGAATTTGGAAAATCGCTATTGTTCATTGAAACTGCAATGACATTTAAACGTTTTTGTGCAAACCCTTTAGTACAACAGTGAGTACTAAATATATTTAGGCAATTAGAATTATGAAAATACAGACTTGGCCATTACAACGGAATGCAGGTAGAGAGGTTGGAGAACTAATTTACACTTATCTGAACATAGCTGTGAAATGTCAGAGTTTCAGGAATATCGATTTTATACTGTGCACTATAAAAAGAGGATAACTCATGACATGATAAGGAGTAGCCTCTATTCTGTTGGAATCGAATGCTTACTTGTGATCAGTTCAACACATATTTTAAAGCACATTATGCAATACATTAAAAATAATGATTTTGAGACAAATTAAGCCGTAACAGTCTCAAATCAGTTTGCCCACACAGTTAATATGTTGATTAATGTCCTGTTAGGCCTGAGACACTCACTTTTGTCTCATTATTCAACCCAGTGTTTTCCCACAGCTATTGAATAAAAATGTAATTATTGCTCTAAATTATGTTATTATTAACTTTCACATGGTGTTTCTTGATAAACAGCAGCACAAAATAAAAGACCACAAGGAGCAAGTAAGTTCAAATAAAAACCACATAAGGATATGGAATCATTTACTATTATGGGTTTCAACTATATTCAATGCTGGGAGGAAGAGAGGGTAATGTTTTTCTTTGTAGAATTCCAATCAAAAGAGTGTGATATGAAGAGTTTTGAATATTGATGCTTCAAAGCCTGCATTTGTCAAATCAAATGCAGTTGACAATAATTCCAAATATTGAATTTCATTCTCAAAATCGGTGAATATAGGTAAAGTCTCCTCTCGTGTGCCTATATTTATGGATTCTTGACAGAGTGATCAACACAAAGGTCATTCACCCCAATATTGCCATATTTTCTTCTAATATCTGAAGTTTCAAAAGGAGCATTTCTTGGTGACCTTTACCTAAAACAAACACGACTTCAGAAACAGAGCTCTGGGATCAGATCTGCACCTGTGTACTTAAATGGAATACTTTCTTCTTCTATCTTGTCAGAGATATTATACAATGCAGAATCACAAAGCATTTTGGAATTCTCTAAAGATAATGTATCAATCCTCCGCTTGAGTTTTATAACTAAGATGGACCTTTTCAGAGTTATGCTTTTGACATTATTGTTATGCAAAATGGCATTTTCATGCATTAATCCCCACAAGAACACTGAGTGCTACCCAGTAATGTTATCACATTCAATAAAAGAGATTGCACCAGAGTTTGATGGCTGCAGTTTCTTTGGCTTGATTATTAAAAAGGATAAAGTGTTAAGCATTTCCATTTATATAGAAATGCCTGTATTTTAAACAATCCTAACAATATGCCAAGAAGCTAATAATCTGATAAATAAGCCTCAGTGCTGACATTCTGTAGTAGGTGAAGCTTAAGGCCTGAAGGAAAGCAGGGTCTAACTGAGAAAAAGATGCAGTCTTTGCTGAGTCAGTGTCCAGAGCTTTGGCACTAGTGACCTTTGGTTATAGTGCCAAAGACATAGAATAAGGTCAGAAAAATGGGAATAGAATTGAGTCGTAGAAGAGATATTTTATATAATGCTAATTTAACCCAAGACTCAAAGAGGTTATGTAACTTGGCCAAACTCATGCAACTGGTTGGTGTTAGAGCTTCTTCAAAGGGCACTATATTAGGAATATCATCCATA